>NC_056727.1:360665955-360790955 GCF_019279795.1 Protopterus annectens | reverse complement strand
TGACATGGGAAACCTTCCAGAGAGAGGGGATAGTGGCTTCAGTCAAGGTGCGGTTTATTATGATCGAGACAGGGTATGCAATGGCATCTGCCCTTTTTGTAGGTATTCTGGTGGAAGGAAATCAGCTGCTCGGGTAGTGGGCTTTAGTTTGTTAATTAAAGATAGGATGGTAGATGTAGATACAGGCTGAAAGTTAAAAGGGAGTGAGGTAGTGGTTGTGGAGGAATTCTAAATGGAGCTGCTGGGGGGTAGTTGGCTAGCTAGTGATTGGATGGTTTTGGTAAAAAAAATGTTAATGATGTTTGCAGTTTCCTCTGGAGTTTTAAGGTTACAAGCTGAGGGGGTGGGGTGGTGATTTGGCCATAGTGGAGCATTTTATTTATACCTGCCCATAATTTTTGAGGTTTGTTGTTTCTGCTGAAGATGTTGGCAGTAGTTTTTTTTGTCTAACACTGTGCCTTTCTTGGTTTCATTCCTTAGTTGTCGGAATTTAATATGGTCGAGTGGGTCTTTGGAGGTGTGCCATTTGTCCAATGCTTTGTTTCTTGCTATGATTTTGGTTTTGGTTACTTTAGAGAGCCAGGGGGTGGTCTTAATTTTGGCTCTGAGGGTGCAGATAGGAGTATGGGAATCTAGAATGGAGAGGAATCCAGAATTAAGATAGGCTATAGCATCGTCTAGTGGAAGTTCTTTTAGTATGGCCCAATTAAATGCTCTAAGTTTGTTCTGAAAGTCAGTGGAGTTAAAGTTCTTGTTGTTTCTGATAGATTTATAGAGAACTTGGTGGTGGTTATGTACTTTATGCTTAATGATGTAAGTGAGTAGGTGGTCACTTATATCATCTGGGAGGGTACCCGTGTTATACAGGTCTGGGTGATTGTTAATTAGAGTCCAGTCCAGGATACTGCCTTTGTACTTGTATTTATTTATTCTGGTGGGTGAGGATACAAGTTGGGTATAGCCATGAATGTTTATGTGGGTGGTGGGAGATTCAGAGGAACAATTGTTCCAGTCAGTATTAATGTCTCCTAACACCATAGTTTCTTGGAGAAAGTCTTCTAGGGTATTTGCATTGTTGCCTGGGGGGATATAAATACAGGCAATGAAAATAGATATCATTTTGTTAAGCTGTAGTTTGCTAACTAGAGCTTCTGCATTATTGAACAAGGGGGTTGCAGTAGGGCTAGTGTGACATCTATTGTGTTTTTAAACAGAACTGCTACTCCTCCACCTTTCCTTGTGTTACGGTCTAGTCTAAGTATGTTGTACCCTGGTGGGATAACCTAATCATCTTTAGTTCCTGGTTTTAGCCAGGTTTCTGTAAGACATAGCACATCAGGTGAGTAGGTAGGTAGGATGACATGAAGATTATGGACCTCATTGTTAATATTCCTGATGTTTAGGTGACAGGTCAGGAGAGAGATAGGGTACCTTGTATTTGGTTATATGTTGAAAGTGGTAGTGGGCTGGGAGCTTGTGGGAAGGATGGGTACAGGGTTAAGGTGGATGTCTCCATCCTTTATCAGAGTAAATTGTACAATGATTATTAGTTTCAGGGCTTTATTTATTATTTTATGATAATATCTAGTTTTGGGGGAGATGGACCATGGTCTAGTTCGTTGGTGGTTGTTAAAAGTGGAGAAGATAGGTTTGTAGTAAGCTAGGGGTTGGTCTGATTCATTCAAGGTGGGAGCAGAGATGGTTTGAGATAATGGGTGGTGATAGCCAAGATAGGGCTGATATTCATAGATGGTGAGGAGATATAGCCCAAGCAATATAACTAAGAGAAACATGATTGGCCTCATCTTGATAGTTAGTGTAGCACTTGGTAAGGAATGTGGGTGGAAAAATAAGAGGGTTATTGGCAGGAAGGGGTGGTGTATGGGGTGGTGTATGGAGGTGTGGGTTATTTGCGATAGGTTGTAGAAGGGGAAGTGGTTTATTGGACTTAAATTTAGCACTAGTAGGGGTGGGATTTGGGGGCAGGGTGGGGCACAGAGCATGCCTGAGTGAAGAGAGGGCGAGCGGGGCGGGGCTATACAAAGCTACAAGGATTTCCAAGGTCTGTGAGTATGCAAGCTTAAAGAATATGATTTTATAGTACTTTTAATCAATTCTTTTTAAAGTGAGCTGCATTTTACTCAGTTTTACTCAATTCTTTTTAAAGTGAGCTGTATTTTACTCAGTTTTGTGCTAAACTAAGTTAATAGCTAGCAACTGTGAGATGAAGTAGGCAGGGGGAGCATATAATTCAGGCTGTTTGAGCTGTAATATGCTTGCTGTTTTACTTAATATAGCAGTCTGACTAGGAAGTCTAAGACTGTTAAGCTATATTTTACTATGGACCCTAGGCTAGCCATAGACCCAGTTCAGCCAAACACTTTATTATCACAACAGTTACACTTAAGATATAGACCTTGCAGTCCTTAACATAAACAGTACATAAATATAGATATACTATCTCTGGAAGAAAGAGTTAGTGAAAGACAGATATGTATACATATATGTATGTATGTATGTATGTATGTATTGATATATCAATATATAACAGGTCATTTTCAGCAAGGAGCAACAGACTTACACTTTGCTTAACTAAGTGTATGAGCATGCCCAGTGGGATTCTCACTACTTATAAACAGACTCCAGCCCACACCTACCTGTACTCCGGTCTGGGATTTTGTGTGCTACAGACAATAACATCCGTCTCCGTTTCTGCTGTACTGACTTCACTCAAATTGTTCATAGCATTCTTCAGCTGTCTGATGTAATTAATTTGTGACAGAGGTTAATAATGTTACACCACACACACAGACTGACAATCCGTAAAAAAAACAACACAATAATACCTCACATCAAAAAGATGTGGATACTTCTAGAGTAGAACTATCAATGTCATCACACATGCTAAGTTCCCTACACAAGCTGCCTGACAGAGAAGGGTCATTTATTTATTTATTTATTTATTTATTTAACATTTGTTGACCGGGAAAGTCCGACTAGGTTCCACAGATCCTGTTTTCAGTGGTGGCCCGGGGAGAAATGCTCCAGAAGCATGTCTTTCATCACACAATCAACAGCATAAATAAGTACATTGCTATTCCTGCATTAAGTGAGACATACACCGTTTGATCAATTTCTATGTTACTGCCCTGCGACTGCCTGGACTGCTGATATACCATTGATGAGTTACTGTTAAAGCAGTTACATGGGAACACTGTTGTGTAGAGTGGGTGAACAATGCCGCATGTTCTGCTGGGATACAAAGTAGTCCGAGTATCATGTAATCCCACTGCCTAACATCTCCCTTGACTGCTGTATTGTATATATACATATATATATATATATATATATATATATATATATATATATATATATATAAGATAAAAAATGGAATTCTCTTCCTTCCTCTCTAAGGACTTGTAAAAACTATGAAAACTTTAAAACTCAGCCACATTCCTACCTTTCCTCAAATAAGAAATGCAGCTGCACTCTCTCCACCTAGCCTAATAATCAATCTACCCCTTAAACTCCTAACTCTGAGTACAGCCCCTGGGCTTTCAGATATTGGTAAAGGCTCTTGCCACCCCCATAGTGCCTTTTTTAGGCAAGGCTCAAAAGTCAAACCCACCTCCATAGACAGCACAAGGAACAAGAAACTAAGGGTAATGCTGCTAAACGCCAGAAGTCTTAACTTCAAGATGCACGCACTCGAAGCTCTCCTCAGTATGGAGAACATCGATATCTGTGCAGTGACAGAAACCTGGTTCAAGGCTCCAGAGAGCACCCCAGCACTACCAGGTTATACCTCATATCATGCTTTTCGGCCCCAAAACCCGGACCGAACCACAGAAGGAGGGGGAGTTTCCATATTTATCAGGGATATCCACACCTCCAGGTTAATGGCATTGCACAAAGTATCGGAGACCATCCATGTGCAACTAACAGTGGGCAAGACTGCTTTTCAGTTTATAGCATCCTACAGACCACCCTCTCAAAGTCAGGAATCCCACTCGGCTTTCCTGAAAACATTGGAGAACATGAAGATCTCTCCGAACACCATTATATTGGGCGACTTCAACTACCCAAACATAGACTGGGAGCATTTCTCTAGCCCCAGGACCTTAGCCCAAAGGTTCATGGAATTTATAAACTCAAATGCTATGGAACAACTAGTCACCACTCCAACAAGAGGGGAAAACATACTAGACCTGATCATTACCAACATGGGGACTCTGTGCTCCATACCAGAAGTATATCCCTCATTGGTAAGATCAGACCATAAATTAATTTCACTGGATATCCACATCCCGACCCCACCCCTAGCCCAGAAAACCACAGTGAAAAACTTCTCAAAAGCAAACTTCACACTTCTCAAAACCGAAGTGGAATCCTTCAAGGCCCCAGGGCCAGTGGAAACTATGGCCCAAACTGCAGAATCCTATATAAACGCATTCTACGGACATCTCCAGGAATGCATGGATCATGCTATCCCAAACAAAATTAAGACCCAATCATCCAAAGGCAGGCATCCAGTCTGGTGGACCCCAGCCATAAATAAACTGTACAACAGAAGGAGGAAGCTACTACATGATAGAGCAAAATCCCTAAAAGGGAAGGCATCTCTGATCAGTACTAGCAAAAAATTACGATCCCTCATAAAATCCTCCAAGGCCAGCTTCAAGAGAAAAATTGCACAGGACACTAAAGACAATCATAAGGCTTTTTTCAGTTATGTTAGGAACCTGGGGTGCAACTCCCAGACTTGTTCTGAGTTGATTCTAAACGACAAAAAATACACTGAACCCACAGACATCGACAATATCCTGGCAGACAGGTTCAGTGCAAACTTCTCCACCCCCTCCCCCCCAAAAGAGCAAGTATCTATCCCAGCAGAGTGCAGCCTTCCAAACATCTCTGATGCTCAGGTGAAGGCCGCCCTCTCCAAAGCAAAAAACACTGCTTCCATGGGACCAGATGGCATCCTGGGGTGCGTTCTACATGAACTCCAAGAAGAACGAATCCCTCAAGTAAAACTGCTGTACAATCTCAGCCTCACTACAGGATATGTGCCCAAAGAATGGCGTACAGCAACAGTGATCCCACTCCACAAAGGTGGTGCCTCTACAGATCCTGGAAACTATCGCCCCATAAGCCTGACTAGCCTAGTCTGCAAGGCTATGGAGAGGATCATCATGGAACTCATAAACAAAGACATTGGGGACCTACAGACACTAGATCCTACCCAATTTGGCTTCATCAAGGACAGATCCTGCCTTTTGAACCTGGTCGACTTCTTCGAAACAGTCACCAAGGCCATAGATGAAGGGAAGGTAGTCCACACAGCCTATCTGGATCTTGCAAAGGCATTTGACACAATACCCCACTCGGGCATCATAGATAAGCTATCCAGCCTAAATATAAACCCCTATGTCACAAGATGGGTCACAAACTGGCTCAAAGACAGAACCCACAGAGTCAGAGTTGCTGGAGCCATGTCAGACTCGAAACCAGTCACAAGTGGCATCCCACAAGGTTCTGTCCTGGGACCTCTCTTGTTCGGTATTTACTTTTCTGAGGTACAGGCCAACGTGGGAGGACTATGGCTCACCAAGTTCGCAGATGACTGCAAACTGGGCACCATAATCGCCTCTCCAGCTGACACAAACATCCTTCAAAAAGGTCTCGCAGAGATGGACAACTGGTGCCACAGCCACGGTCTAAAGCTAAATGCCAAAAAGTGTATAGTCATACCCTTTGGCAAAAACAATGTGCCCACAAATTACCACATAGGTGGTAACCCATTAAGTACAGAGAAAGTAATTAGGGATCTGGGGACCCAAGTTGATAGCAATCTCTCCTTTGACAACCACATTGCCAAAGTGGTTAGAAAGACCTTCTACATAGCCCACCTCATCATGAAAGGATTCACATCTAGATCAAGAGAGGTAATCGTGCCCCTTTATTCATCCCTCATCAGGCCCATCATAGAATACAATGCCCCCTTTGGGATGTACTTACCCGACACCTGCAGCAATTAGAAAGACCCCAAAAGTACCTGACCAGGAGGATCAAGGGACTCAAACAGATGCCATATGCTGCTCGGTTAAAAAAACTCCAGCTCTACTCAGTTGCATACCGCCTACTTTGAGGCGATCTATGCCTGACATATAAAGCTATGTCCAACACAGAATTAATGGACATGCTCCACCTCAGTAAATCTAAATCCCTTAGAGCCACGCGCTCGAGGGACTTGAACCTCAGCACAGAAATAAATAGAACATGCTGGAGGGACAGATTCATAACCCAGAGGCTCCCTTCGCTCTGGAATAGAATTCCAATTCATGTTAGGCAGAGCACCTCACTGACTCTCTTCAAGAAGAATCTTGGTGAGTGGATGGGGGATCGTAGGTTTGTCCCGGGGATTACTTCCGTGTCACTATTAGACAGAGGCACAGTAAACTAAACTTTAAAAAGGGCACAGTATACTCAAGTCAAGGGGTGGCTTAAGCCAAACACAATCGGGCTAGGCTTATAAATGCCCCAGGGCAGATAGCCTAATATGAACCTATGAACCTATGAACCTATGAACAAGCTAACCTAGCATAAATGTACATATTGTAAATATAATTGTATGTATTATAAATAACCCATCCCACCTTTTTTTCTCTCTTTTCCTTCTAAGTCTTTATTCTCCCTCTCAATTAAGTTAACACTGCCATCCTAAATATTTAGGTACTATGTAACCAAAGAATTTATTCCTGTTTTCTAGCATGGAATGAAATTGTAATTGTGTCATCTTTACTATGATTGTATATGTAACTAAACTATGTAATGCGGAGCTTTTCTCCCCAGGCCTCCACTGAAAACAGGCTCCCTGAGCCCAGTGGACCTCCCCGGTCATCAAACTGGAAATAAATAAATAAATAATAAATATTCCATGCATGAGGCCTAGTGAATATTAAAGGACACATGATAGTGGAATGGGTATCTGTAGGCCCATGTGGATGTTACTTCTGTCCAAATAGCCCACTATATTTACTTGCATAAATGTAAGATATCCATACATACAATGCTATATCATAATAATCCTTACAAGTACCGTGTAGGTTAGAGACTTACCTTGCAAATGCAGCAGTTGACAGAATTGTAGCTCATGAATGACTCTGTCTGATGCAAGCAGTACACAACCAATACATAGAGAGGTACAGTTTGTGTGGGTTGCCTGGCATCAGTTTTAATTACTGTATGTGAGTAAGAGAAGGGTGTCAGTACCTAGGTCCCTAGGTTGTCAGTGAATGTGTTATCCTTTGCCACTTAGTGAAAGCTAGGGCATACTGAGCAAGCCTACATCTGCCTACAGGGACATTAGCAGGGGGTTCCTCCTCCAAGTCCTCCAGTGACTGTGACTGTGGTGAACTAGGCACTGGTAGGGTAGTGTGTATCCCTTCCTTTTGCTGATCCTGCTGCAGTGGTTTCCACAGGATCAGATTAAGTCGCATAGCAGATACTGTGAATACATGTGCTCATGTGGCTGGAGAGTACTGCAGGGTCAACCAGATATATCTAGACACTGGAACCGTGACTTCAGAAGCCTAAACACATGCTCTATGATGTTTCTAGTTTGTGTGCATGCCTCATTATGGCATTCTTCCATGTGTGTGTGTGTGCATTTCTGATGGGTGTCATCATTCATGGTTCCAGGGCTTAGCCAGCATCCCCCAGTAAATGGCCATGTGGATTTTCCCCCCTAGCAAACATCTGGTAAAGCTGTGATGTGCACCAGATATGAGAGTTATGATAACTGCAAGGGCTGCCAGCACACACATTCAGGTTAATCCCCTGGGCATTGCACACAAACTGGCAGTTGATGGAGTGGTACTGCTTATGGTTAACATAGACTTTACTCTGCTCACCAGGTGGTGCCTTGATGTGTACATGAGTGCTATCTATAGCACCCAGTACTTCAGGGTAGTATGCTGCACAGTAGAACTGTTGCATATTGCTGGCCCTTGCCTCAAGGGAGAGGGGAAAAGATATGTGCTCACTGGCATTTGGTAGCATAGCATCCAGGAACTGGCAGAGTATCAGATGCCTGTGAGACCCCCATAATGTCCCCAGTTGGTCTTTGGACAGTACATGTAGCTAGTATCCTAAGTGCTGTACATACTTTTGTTTCTACTTGGATGGTTTCCCCACTGGTGGCCCTCCATCTGAGTTAAGGGCGGCGGAGCTCCGTGAGTTCTAGTAGTATGCCCCTGTCCACCCTGTAGTGCTCTACAATCTCCAGCTCATGTAGCTCCTGGTAGGTTCCCCTGGGCATGAACACTCTTCTCCTCAGTCTAGTCCTATGGTCAGCATCAGCAGCAGCTGCATGGACCTCACCATCTAGCACATACATAGCAGACCTGCGGCAGCCCCTAGCATTCCCTAGGTTAAAATTCCCAAATCTGTACTCCAATGCTCCAGAGTATTGGGAGAAATCAGAATGTAGGGTGTATGCATACTTTATACAGGTCTGCTGTAGGTCCAGAATGTGTGATTGGCTAACTATGATGCATTCCACTTACCTACAATGTAATTAGCATCATTTAATGACCCTATTTTAGTGTATGACATGGCGCATAGTGCTGTGCCATGCAGCATAGCTTATACAATAGTCAAATTTAATAACTGAATACATCCGGTTTTAATGACTTGATGCCTACTTCATCAATGCCACCTGGGGGGATTGTCTTTCCATGTGAACACTTTCAGCAAGGTGGTGTGTCACACAAACACATGCACCAGAGCTTAGAAGATCTTACAAGTAATAGGGCACACACCCCCTGATGTCAGCCATATCCATGTATACATAAACATGGTCTAAGACCCTACATGAAGTGGATATGTGGACACAATTACTCCTTTTTGCTATTCAGTAAATCATCCTCATTTGCATACATATTCGTGCTGCCATCCTGGAACCAACATGGTTCATAGTCATATGACCTTAGCAACAGCGGCAATGCACCATTGTACAGATCAGATGCAAGGTCCTATAATACATTTCTGTCAAATATTATAAAATCCTTCTTCTGCCTCTTTTTTTTATTTTTTTTATTAAGCATGTTTATGCACTGCAGCTCGTAGCACAAACATGATTATTAAAAAAAAATTAATTTAACTTATTCCCTTCCTCTTTCTGACATCCACAATAATAGTTTTACTCATATGTGTATGTGGCATAACATTTTCAGGTGATTTATGTCCATGTTTCTGCAGTTTTACATCCCCTTTTGTCTGTGTACACTCCTGCATGTGGAATTTTTCCACGTACACTAGAGGGACTGACATGGAGTTTGCACAGATGTCTTTCTGCTTGTTGGATCACTCAACCTGCCCCATTTGCATGAGATTCACCTGTTTATGAGGCTATTTGCATGTCATGGAATTTTCCGTGTTTTTACACGCATGCATGCCACTAAGCAGCACATACTGAATCTAAAAATGTTTGTGCCAATGTAGGCATCGCGGTGCAATGCCTACACAAAAAAAAAATCAAGTACGCTTTATTGAATCCCCCCCCCCCATGATTTCATATTTCTGTAAACATTTCAATAAACAAGCACTTATAGAGGAATTTCTTGTCATATGAAAGCTTATGTGTGGTTAACAAAAATGTTTTAACAATATATTTCTAGGTTGTAGAGTTTTCACAATGACAGTTTTAATAGTTTTTATTGTTTACAAAATATTTATATTTGTGTATTTTATGGTTTTTAAGTTCAATTTTCAGAAAATACTCTAGAATGCAAGATGTGTATAGGCTGCTAGAATTGTGATATTTCAGACATGATATGTGTTAATGAGTTGGGAGAAACAAATGTCCAGTTTATCAGTGAGTTGGACTAGAATCTGCCAAAATGGAAGCCATCCAGTCATGGCCTACCACTTTTACCAAAAACACATATAAGTGCATTCCTTGGGATGACAGGATATTACAGTAAGGATTCCCTTACTATAGCACAATATTTGCTCTTCCCATGGACCTTACCAAAAAAAAAATAGGCCAATTAAGGAGGTTATCATTACCTGTTAAACTGTGCAACTACTGCCTGGTCAGAGGGAGATAGAATTCATAAAAATCTGTAGCTACTGGTAGTGACTGTAACAGGTCACCTTTAGGTAAATCTATTCTATATGATAGCAGTTAAAACCAAATGATTTTGTGTTACATTGAGTAAGTGTGCAGCTGTTTGTATATCTAATTTTACACAGTACATTGGTTACTTTTATTTATTTCAAGTAAAGAATTAGATTAATTTAATTTGAAAAACTTGCAGATGATGTATGTGTGTAGACATTATGACATCTCAGTTATTAGCATCCACTTTTTATAAAGTGAGTGCTTATTTCTACCATGCAGGTATTTAATGCTTAGAGTATTTTAAGGGTAAACAGCAATAGTAATCTTGGGGTGTCAAACAGATCTGGCTTTTGGCAGCATGCTACCATGGAGAGAAGGAATTGTTGGCAATGGAGAGATATTAATCCCTCTGAAAAACAGTTTGTAAGTGAGTATGCACAGAATAATCTTGGATTATTTTCAGTTCTTGTTAAGATAGCACTGAAAGGCGTTGGGCTGGGAACAAAGTAAGTAAGAGTCTTGGAAGCAGGTGATTATAACTCTTCTCTGGTGCTGGTAAATGTAAAGCTTATCTGGGTGTAGTATGTGTTGGTTAAAGCCAGCTGCACCTTATATAGTATTTGTTGGCCTTGTGTGGGAATATATGCCCATCTCAGTACATATTAATTGGCAGGAACAGTGCAGAATGTGAGAACCTGGCCATCAAACTACCCTTTCACTCTCCGGGTTTATAAGAATTCTATTTGCTTGACATTTCCTTGATATAATTTAAAAATTATTCACTTCCCTCTATCTTTAAATTCTGGTACTAATCTATTTTTATCCCCCTATGAAATGGTCATTTTATTATATGATCTCCACATTTTCCTTTATAAATTACTCTGAAATATTCTTGTTTGGCATTTTTATTTCCTAATGTGACTGGTTCAGTGCACACTTATAATTCCTTTATAAGTATCTGTCATTTTGTGTGACTGGTTCAGTGTACACTTATAATTCCTTTATAAGTATCTGCCATTTTGTGTGACTCAACTTTTATTGCGATTTACTTATCTAGCTATGCTCTAACATTTTCTACACTACAGATGTATCTGGCAAAATATGGCTTCTCTTTCTTTTACATTCATTTACTTTACTAATTAATTGTGTATGAATTCATTTTAATGAGTACATAACCTCTACTCCCTATTTGTAAATATACTGAACTGAAGTTGTTAATGATTTAATTGCTTATGAATATTAGCTCCAACATATGTTTACTCCTTTAAGTTACACTGCACCTCCTGTGTTAATGAATTGTCTCTTAAAAATCTTTGAAGCGGGTTAAATTTTAATTTAGGACTGATTTTGCATTTTCAAATTTGATTTTAGTGTATTGAAATAATGTTCTCATTTGTACTGCAATCCCAAAGGAAATCCCTAACATTAATTTCTTGTTCATGTGCATTTGGTGGACTAAAAACTAAAACTACTGAATGTTCATGTTACTTTCTTGTTCAAATATATTTGGTGGTCTAAAAAGTAAAACTACTGTCTGTTCCTGTTTCTCATTTATCATTGTAAAACAGTTGATAATTTCCCTGCCTGCAGCTCATCCATATTTTTTGTTTTTATACTTTTGTTTCAGTGTAGTGTAACTTAACCTGTTTGGGTCTCTTTCCTTAAGGTACTTAATTCACCCACAGTTTTCTCATGAGTGTCTCATTTTTTCTATCCAACAATGCTACAGTTAAAGCTTCAACTTCTTTTATATCATCCTGTGAATACAGTAACTCCAGTTCTGGTTTGTTGTTTGTGTTCTTTATGTAGCTCTGATTTGTATGTACAATTTAAGTTCACTTGTCGTTATATCTTATTTTACACTCTTTGTCTCACTAATTAAATCTTTCTCTGTTGACAAATGTTAACACTCAACAGAGTGTTTTATGATGACAGATATGTATTTCGTATTGTAATTTTTTCACCCTATGTGCATGGTTCTAGATTTTGGCATTTGCAAACTTGAAGATACAGAGAAGGACTAAGGATTTTTATTTTACTCGCCCAAGAGCAATAAGAGTTCACAGTGGACTTGTCAATGTCATGTTTCAAAGCAGTCTAGCGAGCATATCTTCAGGTCACTCTTTTCATGCTGACAGTCCTCATCAGAACAAGGATACCTTTCGCACATGTAAATCTCCTGTCAACTGTGTCCCAAAGTTCACACCAGATAAAATATCAGTTAGTTTGTTCAAAAAGATAGTCTCACATATAGCATAACCTGGAGTCCTTTTCTACATAAACATTTTAGTAAGCTGCCCAAACTATAGTAATAAAGAGTAGAGTGCAACTATCTTTCAACTAGTGTGCCACTGTGCTTACAGCCTTGACAATAAATGCAGATGGGCATTCATTTACCTATTCTCTGCAAGCATTATAAAGCTACCACATGTCCAGACTATGTGCAACATCTGTGCTCGCTTTACGGCAGCAATGTAGGTGTCACTGTAACATTGTGATGGCTGGCCAACAACTACAAAGCCAGCAAGAGGTATGACTGTGTTCCACACATTTTCACTTCAGGATATACCATGTATATTAATCACATATTTTGACTCAGAAAACACTATAACATACAGAAGAACAGTCTGAATACGAAATATATGTTGTATTTTACTTTTAGGTACTTCAATGAGACTTCAGCAACCACAACGGAATCATTATTATGACAGCCACCCCTTTCTGCCTGTGCAACTACAGCATGTTACAAAGGGTTGATTATTGTCCCTTTGCAGATATACATGTCACACAGACACAGAAGGCCAACCATCTTGCCTGCAATCTATTTTTAAGTGGAATTGCAACTGTCTGAAAATGGGAAGATCAGAACTGATGATACTGTCATCAACAGTCAACATATGGTATAAATGATATGTAGTACGTGAACACCACTGATGTGTTGGGTGCAGCTGTCAACTTATAGGTTCATAGGTAAATGCAAGGCTAGCTGCCTCTGTGAGCCATTTTAAGCCTAGCCAGATTTCCTTTTTGTGTTTGAAATAACCCCTCCTAGATATAGATTGGTTTTACCCATCCCATGGTTGATAATTGCATATTACCCCTAATCATAATAACTGGGAACATACTATAGATAATTTGAGGGGACATATTCATGGGGTAAAGCGTTTAGGAGCTGCCTCTGTCCATTAGTAGTATGAGGCAGTCCTGGGGTAAATTTTCTGTTTCCCATCCAGAGATCTAAGTTGCACTTGAATATGGTCAGAGATTAATTTTGTTTTATGTGGATGGGGAGTCTTTTCCACCTTACCGGTATCCTCAATGAGATACACTTGTACCTCCAAACCATTCTGTTGATGGTACATCAACTATCGGATGTATCAGTAGATGTCTTGGCAGCTGGTAGAGCCTAAGATAACCAGTCTATATACAATGGGAATACCAGTGAGGCATTCTGTGAAAAAATGCATATTACTACTCTGAAAAGTGAACTTAGCTAGAATTCTGGATATGGTGCTAACCAAAGTGGGGGAGGTCATGGGTGTCTGCTGAAGGTACTCTTTTGGCAAGAGGGAGAATATATCACTGTGTGCTTTCAAATGAGGAAAAGGGAATAACACAAAGACAAAGGCAAAGAAAATTATGAGAATTTTAGGAGGGTGGATTATACTGTGGTGGTGGCAGAGTCAAAGAAGAGTTACAGTTCTGGAGGGAAATGAAAGGAGTATGGGAATGAGTCATGGATAGAGTGTTAAAGTTATAGTAAATGCTTTTAAGAAGTGCTAAAGAGGAGAAAGGAATGTGAGACTAGAGATTAGGACAAATGGTGCAGGTTATAAAAGGTGGAAGGCAGGATATAGACAGGTGTATTGGGCAGAATAATGCTGGCTGAGGTTCTGCACAGACAAAGGTAAAGTACTGCACATAGGCCACAACAACAACAAAGATGTGAAATATCATTTGAGAAGAAAGAGTGAAATGGGTAATAAAAGAACAGAAAAAGGATCTGGGGTGTTGATCATAGCTGGAGTGAACCACCAGGAGCAGTCTGAGAAGGCAGCAGTAGATAGCAGGTATATCCGTAGTGCAACAGACTCCACACACAAAGGAGTAATGCTCCTGCTCTACCAGGCACTGTTAAGGCCTCACTTTAAGTGCTATATGTAGTGCTCCACAAGGGTACTATATGTAGTACTCCACAGGCCATACAGGAAAAGGGACTTTAGGTTGCTGGAAGGAGTTTAAAGGAAAACTATCAGAAGGATGTGTGGGATAGAAGAGAAATGGTATGACCAGATATCAGAGGAGATGGAGTTCCTCCTCCCAGGTACGAGAAGACACAAATGCACAATGTGATGTAGGGTAAAGGTAAACAGGTTACCTTAAGCAGGAAGAACAAGGGGAGGAGAAGGACTACAACCTGCAGATAGTAAGCAGCAGTGAGCAGATCTATAACAAAATGGGGAAAGAGCTCTGATGATCCAGATGAGATGGATAAGCAGACCTGGGAGGGAAACAAATGATTTCTTGTTTCTCACCGGCCAGAGAAACTTGTGTTTCTGGAGTCTGCATCCCATCCCATCCATGCTGATCAGTGGCTGAATCAGTGGCACTTGCTTGCATTGGAGGCAGGGCAACTTGTAGGTTATGTCACTAGTGAAAATGCATTGCATTCTCTGCTGCATCCAGCTCTTGAGCATTAAGGGAGCATAGGTAAAGTAAGCATGTTAGTGTTTAAACAGGGAACATTTTAAGATAGTTTTATCTGCATGGTATTCACACCATGGTCAAAGCACATCAATGGCTGAAATGGTCAGCAGGTATGCAAGCACAAAAATGCATGGTAAGATTACAAAAAAAGAAAAGAAAAGAAAAAAACAGGATATGATAGGAGCCAAATGCATTCTGAATTTGTTTAAGTGCTTTTTTTTTTCAGAGAGATAGTTGTGAACTCATTGAATGAACTTCACCAGAATGGCTAAACATCAAACCCTTAGATGCATTCAAGAGGATATGACTGGCAATGTAGTTATAGAAGCAAAACTGTCAGCATTACAAAAAAGCACTCCAAGGCTATGAAGAATACTTTTATTAACAACAGACCACAGTTACAATGGTTTCAGTACTGAAGAAGATACTGTACATATTAATTTGTTCGATTACATTCATATAAAATAAAGGTCCATTGCGAATAAAGTGTTTTTATTTCATGGTGCTGACTGCTTTGCTTTAGTAGGATGTTTTTTTTTTTTTTTTTTTTTTTGGTCATGCATGCAAATTTTCCAGATGAACTTTTGCATTTGTTTTTGTTAATGTACTGTAGACCCATTGGTCTCACCAGTGTCATTTGTAGGGTCATGAAACACCTCATATCAAACTTATAAATAATAAAATAGATAAGCTATAATCTGTTGACACAGACCTATTTGGCTTTGTAAAAGGTAATCTAGTAAACAACGTTAAAAAAGTTACTGAAGTCACAGGCAAAGGCCTGTCTGTCCACCCTGTCTGCCTATCTGGACCTGGTAAAGACCTTTGATACAATCTTACATGCTGGTAATGTTAATTAAGTACATGCACTTATCCTTATATTATCTGTTGGATAGCTAACTGCCTCACCAATAGAACTCGCACAGTAAGGGTTGATTGTACCTTTTCCCACACAAAGAAATGTTACTAGTGGGGTCCACATGGCTCAGACGTTGTCTCCCTTCTCTCCTGTTTATCACCACTTCTCTTAAGGCAGACACCTTAGTCCTATAGCTGAACAGGTTTGCTGATGACTGCAGCTCAACACCATTATTAATTCTCCTGCTAACACTCGTATCCTTCAAGAAGGGCATAGCCATATCTTCACCAGGTGTGGTAACCATGGTCTCAAGCCAAAAAATGTAGCATAGCTTCATCCAGGAAATATGAGTATCTAAATGCACCCCACTTAAATGGCACCCTCTTAAAACTGACACAGCCATTATAAATATAGACATGTTCATCAAAAATGAGCTGTGCACTGTCTACTATGTATTATTCATTGTTAGGAACTCATTTTACCTTGCTTGTCTAGATATCAAAGGAATACCCTTGAGATCTCAGGAAGTCACAATTTACCTATATTCTTACATTAGGTCTATTATTGAATACAGTGTCCCCTTCCACATGTACCTTTCTACACACCTTGAATAGCTTGAATTAAGGGTCCTAGTGAGGCCAAACTAAAAAGAATGCTTGGCTAGATTAACATAGCTATCTCTTTTTTTAATCATGAACAAGCATCTGCATGTGATCTTTGCTTAGCTTTTTATAATTTGAAAGATCTTGTCCTACTAAACCTCCTTCATCTTCAGAAAACTGTTAATACTAAGAATATACACTCCAAAGATCAGCATCTTCATAATACCATAAACAGTACATGTTAGAGTAACATATATCAGATCTAGCATATCCAGTACCTAAGGAATAGGTTTCCCTTGCACATCAAACAAAACGATACAATAGCTATCATTAAAACTAGTCCTGCTGATTGGACGGGCATTCACAAATACACCCTTGGGGTATGTAGTATGTCAGCTCTTGATCAGTGCTGGTAATTCAATTACAAGTGAGCTGGGAAGTAGTGGCTGGGCTTCACAGTGGTCAAATACAGCTGAGGACTACTGGTTGAGCTTTTCAGTTGTCAAATAGACCACTTGCCCAGTAATACCTTATGAACTTATACCACGATTGATAACTAGTCTATCAAAGCTGCTTCCCATCTTGGAATCTTCTGTTGACTCACTATGGTGAAAAAGAGGACAGATAAAAAAGTGGGGACATGGTCCTGCATGCTTGGTGAATGAATCTCTACAGTAACAACTACAGACCTGATTCTCTTGGTCACTGATGCTTTTACTTGTATGGTGAATAATATTTTTTTTCTGTTTTTTTTCTTTAATGGAAAATCCCTCATTTACATTTGTATTTTGACATATTCTTATTTTTCTGCTTTTTCTTTTGTTTACCAGAAGAAAAAGAAGTCAAAATGAGAAGATAAGTAATGTAAATAACACCCACTAATCCCTATTGTCAAAAAAGGTTTATAAATATTTAGTGCATCATGTTAAGGCCTTTTTATTAAAAACAGCTTATCATTCACAACTGTAAATATTGTCATTCTTTCCAGAACAGAAACATACTGTAAGTGATAATCTTTCAGTGGGAATCTGATGCCCATGGGAGCTCTTAGTGGTATTTTCCTCTTGTGATATCATTAAAATAAAACAAATGCATAACTCAGTCATCTAAAAATACACAGACTAGTAATGGTTAGTACTCAACTTTCCAAAGATCGATGCCTTGGAAATTTCTGACAAACTGTTAAAACCAAAGAGGGTCAACCATTAAAGAGAATAACTTTATTGTGATATACAGAGCTTTCTCGTCAGACCATTATGTGAGATCAAAGTCATATGCCTGCTATTTTATTTATTTGTCTGTTCACTTGTTCATTAATTTTATTTTGCTTTGGCTTACCAGATTTATTAGACTGGGTTTAGTGAAAAAAAACTTTTCAGTGGAAGTCCAGGGAGAAAATTTCCAACATATTATAGACATTTTTAAACAGACATTCAATAATATTCATCAGGGGCAGCTCGTGCTATAGGACTGCAGGACTGCAGCCCTCCCACCTAGAAAACAAATAAAAATAAAACTAAGAAACACAAAAACAAACATCGTAATTCTCAGAAGTACTCTGCACATGCACACCTGTTCTGGATACACGGGAACACTCTCAGACTGCTTTCTCAGCAGTCTAAATAGGGGGAACAGTATCTCAGCCCCAAGATGACCAGCAGTCTGTGTAGTGGTGACATCACAGGATGGAGGCACTCCAGATTGCAGCAGCAGCAGGCTGGACAAATCAAGGTACATGTAGCAGCTAACAAGGTGCACTGGACCAATTGCGAGCAGCTAACATACACCAGCAGGGATTTGGACTGTTCAGATATCTAGGGTTGCTTGTCAGCAAGCAGCTAATGTACACCAGCAGGATTTGGACAGTTTGGATATCTAGGGTTGCTCATCAGCCAGTTTGGATATCTAGGGTTGCTTGTCAGCAAGGTGAGCTGTGTGTGTGTAATGCCCCAGTTGTTATATACTGGTGGCTAGAGCAAACTCATGGTGGTGCAGTAGGGAATACCTCAGGCTTGAACCCTGTACCTTGTATGCAGGTGGTAAGGGCCTGAATTCCCTACCCACCACCATTTTAAAAAAATTGCAGATTTTTGCCTCATATTTGATCTGTTATGTTCCTCATAATATCTGTGGTTTCTAAATAGTTAAATTCTTAGATATTTGATGGTGCAGTGGTAGCTTTGTTGCCTCATAACTACAGGTTTGCAGGTTTGATTCTTGGCTGGGGTGCCTTCTATGTGGGGTCTGCATCTTCTCCTTGTGTTTGTGTGGGTTTGCTTTTGTGTCCTCCCATGTTACAAAGACATGTGTATGCATTATTTCTTCCCGGGCCTCTGCTGAAAATAGTTTTTTTTGCTCCAAGTCAGACTGTCCTGGTTAACAAATGTTAAATAAAATTGACAGGCATTTGAATTCCAGACTTCAGGTTTCTGAATGCTTAAGTCCTTAAATATTTGATGGTACAGTGGTAGCATTGTTGCCTCACAGCTACAGGTTTTCTGGTTTGATTCTTGCTGGGGTGCCTTCTATGTGGAGTCTGCATCTCCTCCCCGTGTTTCTGTGGGTTTGCTCTGGTGTCCTGCCATTTTACAAAGACATATGTCTGCAGTATTTCTCCCTGGGCCTCTGCTGAAAATTGTTTTTGTTCTGTCAGACGTTCCTGGTTAACAAATGTTAAATAAGTAAAACCGACAGGCATTTGAATTTCAGACTTCATATTCTTCAGAAAATACATAGTAACACAAAACCTTTTATTCTAGCAATTTTCTAAGTTTATAAAATAAATATTTGAAAATTTTCCCTATTTTTGGGACTGTATTCCCCCATTATTGGCTTTGTCCAGGTTTTTTGTGCTAAGGTTGACAGCTATGGCAAGAACTGAATTCACTGAATATATTTGAGGGCTGTATTCCCTCATTACTGGGTTTCTCCAGGTGTTTTGTGCTAAGAGGATGACAGCTATGGTGAGAACTGAATTAACTAAATGATAGCCATTTAAGTTTCAGTCTTCCTCTCTTTCACAAAGCAGGTGATATGGGGTAATGGTATGTTGCTCTGACTGTTTTGCACAGGGACCTTGGCAGTAAAATGTATGGTGGTAACACAGCATTTTATTCTAGCAACTTTCCAAGATTATACAAGCAATGTTTAATGTGTCCCTAGTTTTTGGGCTTTTGACCACCCCTCCATAAATTTTGTCTTTTTCCAGATTTCTTGTGCTGCGAAGTTGAGATGCAGTTGAGTATTGAGTAGATTTTACAACGAGCTGAGAGCTGCAGGAGAAGAGAAGTTTATTGCTGCTTATGATTAGTCGGCTTGCATTGTTAATAGCACAACAGGTTGTATACTTGCTTTTGATGCAGAAGGCTGTGGGTTCTGCTCCCACAAAGGGTGGATACTGCCGTACTAAGAATGTCCTCTTTGGCGAAGATACTAACTATGAGCCTGTTGTTATCAGTTTGCCATCCATTTCCAATTGTAATATTACTAGCTTATCATTTTTTTAATGTAATATAGGCAATTTATTCCTCAGGGGCAACAGACACTTTATTTGTCGATGAAACCATGAAATATAAGGGTGTTTGCTAGCAGCAACCTCTTCTTTAGTTACATATTTCTTTAATGTGGAATTATTTAGATGACTTTTACTACTTTAGAGATTGTGCATATTTACTGATAATGGTGGAGTGTAGAAGTTTGAGTAGACTTTTATGACGGAAATGTTCTGAACTGGGCAGTTTTGTTATTATTGGTGCATGCATTTGTTTCACTGTTTACTGGAAAAATGTTCTGAATTGGACAGTTTTGTCATTATTGGTGCATGCATTTTGTTTCATTGTTTACTGGAAAAATGTTCAAAACAATACATTTAAAACACCCTCTAAAAACTGTACTGTATTGTACAAGGAATATAATTTAGTACAATCAGGAAGGTGTATCAAAGAGCACATGTATGTTTCATGTGCAAGGGGCCTATGATTTGCAAACAGCCCAAAGTTAATCTTTATCTGCCATTGGCAAAATGTATTTTCTTTGAATGTGGGTTTAAATGTTTCAATGAATGTGAGTTTCAAGGGCAGAGAAATTTTAATGCTAAGTCTGTTTTCATTGTGAGACTGCATTGCTTTGTTTTGCAGATTTCTTAGTGTTTGTTCTGTAAAATGCAAAATAAAACTTTCAAATGAAGTCCAAATCGTCCTAGAAGTAAAGCAGTATGCACATTAGTGTTTATGGTAAATGGGGTGAATAGCCAAGTAATGGTTCATTGGAATGCCTGCAGGGGGGAGGCTCCATCCGGCCATGATTTTGTGAGGGGGAAGGGCAGCAAACTCAAAGACAGCCCCGGCTGAACTATACCTCCCAACTGTCCAGATTTTCACAGAATGAATAGATTTTTGCTTCTTATTTTTGGTTTGTCCCTCATAAAATTTGTGGTTTTCTGGCAAATCATTTAGGAATTAAGTCACTAAATAATGACAGACACTGAGTTTCAGACTTCATAAACTTCAGAAAAATGCATGCTAAAGTAAGACCTGTTATTCTATCAACTGTCTCAGTTTATACAAGAGCAATTTTTAGTACTGTTTATATGTTCCCCCAATATATTTGGCCTTGTCCAGATTTATTGCATTAACAGGTTGAGAGGTACATGCAAATAAATTGCTTTATAGAATTAGGCATAGCCAAACCTCTCAACTATCCCCAAGTTTGGCTCACAGTGTTGCTCTTTCCCTAATAATCCCTACGCAAAATAGCAATTTTGGAAGAAAACATGGAGGGTTTACAATTAAGAAATAACCGTAATAATCAGAGTTATAGATTATTTTTATTTCAGATATGCATGTAGATTCTTTTATTTTGTCAGCTGCTCAAGTTAGCAGTACTAATATTAAAAAAGTATCCCTTCTTTGACAGGTTGCCAGCTGTATTATGTGGCTATTTTATATTTTTGCATCACATTTTTGGTCCATTTTTCATAAAATTGTGTTTTTTGGCAAATTAGTGGCAAATCATTAAAGACTGAAGTTAGAAAATAATGACAGACATTTGAGTTTCAGATTTCATACCCTTCAGAAAATTCATACTAATGCAAGACCTACTGTTCTATTATCTTTCTAAGTTTATAAGAGCAATATTTAAAAATTGTCCATATTTTTGGGCCTTTGTCCCACTTCTATGTATGGCTTTGTCCAGAATTCTTGCTTTGAGGTTCAGACGTATGACAGATATGTCAAGGCCATCACAGTCAGCCAGTGACATTTCAAATTGTGACATACTTGTTGCACCCCACTCCCCCATGTAGTGACTCTGGATGTGTCCAAGCAAGGCAAGGAGCAGTTATGCAGTGTAAATGTGGAGTTTATATCATGTTATCGAAAGATGAGAATAGCAAATGCTATTTCATCGGCCCCAAAACATCTAAACATGAAAATATCGAACATTCAGAACAGCATATTTTTTCTCATGGAAAAAATTTGCTGCTCTGAAACACATACACACAAAACAAGCACATCAAACAAACAGCAACCACGCACATAAACTTAAATTCCTACATCTAACGCTATACTAAACTAAACATACACTACTATCTACCCACTTACCTTAACCCAAACCCTAACCCTAAAGTCCATCACTATCGCACACTCACCTAACCCACACCCTAACCCTAACTCACTTAAACCGCCCCAACCCTAAAGTCTGTCACTATCACACACACGCCTAACCCGCGCCCTAACCCTAATTCACTTAACCCGCCCCTAACCCTAACGTACAGTCACACACTTACCTGAACCCAACCCATAACTTTCTACCACAGTGCTAAGAATAGCGAAGCCACAGAAACAGCCAACCGAATTATTTCCCGAGGAAAGAATTTGCTGTTCTGCAGCTTCGCTATTCTTAGTGTTCGCTGAATAGTGTTCAATATCAGAACATTCGAAGTTTTAATACTTTGATGTTCTGATATAGACCCTAAATGTGCAGAGTATCCCCCCATCCAAGGTAGACACAAGTACTACAGTGGCTTTTCATCTGTCCTTGATTTTGCAGAATGGTCTGGTTTCTGTCATATTTTTGTACTGTTGATTTATGCTTATTACTCAGTTGTCACCTCACAGTAAGACGCTGTCCGGTTCGATTCTCAGCTGGAGCGTCTTCTGCGTGGAGACATGCATGAATGGGCGTACCTTCGCTGAAGGTTGTGCATCAGGCCTGACAAACCGGTGCATAAAAAAATAAACTGCCAATCATTAGCGGACCGGAGATCCACTATGGCGACCCCTAACCGGGAAAAGCCGAAAGACACAAACAAACTCAAAAAGTGCCTGTTGCTCTGTGTTTAAGTAGCAATGCTTTAATGACCATCAGGTAAGCTTGTCTGAGATTGTAAGATACAAGTAAGCTTTAATAAGCATACTGTTAAAGAATTGTCAACATTGAAAGCCTTTGTGTTGTTGCCATGCGGAGAATACTTACATAACTAGATAATGTATAAGCCTTGGGTATTGAAATGCATATGATAGTATTTGTAATAAAGGACAGGATTACGTTATTTTAAGAAGCTCATTACACTTGTTGGAGACTTCCAGTAATCTCTGCAGGCTTTACCCGTAAACTAAACAGAATGCCAATCTATCATGTGTGGTCCATAACCTGTACAGTAATCCTTTAAGCAATGTATCTTGAGTTTGTTTCTTGTTTGCTTTTCATTTTTTACTTTGATCATGTTTTCCCCATGAAATAAGTAGATAGTTGTCAGGCAGCAGGTCTTTTTTGGATAAGAAACATTTTTACAAGTGGCGGCATCACAGAGATTGCTACTTTCAGCGTGTTACTTGGTACTTTAATAAAGCTGAATATAAATTATAATTAGAACTGCAGTGCAAGGAGAAGTGGTTTGAGTTAAGTGCTGCTTGTTTTTCTTATACTTGATTTTGACTGGCATTCCAGTAATGTATTTAAAACGTAATTTATTTTTTCATGCCTCACAACCTTTTTGTTTCCATCTAGATATTAAGTAAGCTGTCATGCAGCCAATGCATTGAAATATTTTTTTTCTTCTACACTTCATTATGTCTTGATTGGACTCTCATAATGACGGTTTGGCATCCAGGTCAGCATATTTAAATAAAGTTAGTTTTTGTGGTTTTGAGCATAGCTCCTCCCCTTTCTAGTTGGCCACACCCCTTCCCATTGACCCCACCCATTCAGCTGTCTCCTGCAGCCCCCCTTTAATTTGAAGTCACCAGCCGCCACTGATATACATGAACAGACATTAAATAATATATATATTAACAATTACGCATTCATTTGCTAATTAGATTACATTCTTCTGAAAGCATATGTAGTTATTACAATATAAAAGATAATTATGTATTAGTAGATGTTGAACATTGAGCATTTGAAAAGATATATTAGTGGGTTTGTCAAATAGATAATATATCATGTGATTAGTACTTAGAAATTCAAAGAAATAGAGGTGAGGGACAGAAGGAATTAGGTAGGGCAGAAAGTGTTAATACTGTACTTAAGAGGTGGGTTAGAAAGCATGTTCATAGATAATTATATATACAGCTATCATAAGGTTATATTAGAATAGTGGGGGGGGTGGACAGTGTCACAAAACTATGTATGTGGCTGGGGGTAGTACCAAAACTATTCAGGTACTGGTTAATACAAGCTATGAAGCATCAGATGTTGAAAGAAGTGAAATGGTTTGACCATAAGGCATGCTGAAATTAAGAGAGGGATTTATCCTAGAGAAATACAGGACCAGATCCATTGATTTGACAGGTGAAGTTTTAGGTATGTTTAAATGAGTTTGCATTCTGAATGGATTTCAGTGGCAGTGGGATGTGGTTCCATAGTTTAGCTACATTATTTGAATATAGAGAGTCACCTGCAGTATTAAATGATTTGGTTATAGTGATTAGTGATTTTTCTCTACAGTGTAAAATTCGATTAGGGTAGTAGAGTTGTGTTTTGGTTGAGTAGTGTTATATTGCACTATCGCTGTATAACTGCTTTAAACACTCGGGCTTGGGGAATGACATCTACCATCAACAATATACCAACTGTAATAATACTTCAGGCACCAATAATCCATTTGTTTCATTATTAAAAGTGCCAGGAATCCTGTCAACTCAAATGCCACTGTAACCGCAACCTGTGAAATAAATAAATAAATGTAAAAATAGAAGTATTTCTAAAACATGATTAGTCCCAACCCATACTCTTGGCACACCAGCAGCTAAACAAATACTAACTCTGAGGTCACGCAACCTTCAACCTCAAGGATAGGAGGAAAACTTCATTACCCTTCAATTGATCATCCACATAAACTAACACTGCAAGTGTGCCAACACAGTGGAAATCATCAACTAAAACTCAACTTGATCTCTGTAAAAGGGAAATTCATTGACTAATAGCAATGTTTTCAGTTGTTCTGATGAACATCAGCAGCAGCTAATGGATCTATCACCTACTGAGTTTAAGGAAGAGTTCCAATAGAATTTATGAACACATGTATGCAATTGAGAAAATGAACTTGAATAATGCTTTGGCCAGACATATTAATTCTTGTCCTACACATGGGTTTAGTTTCCTTGTTATTGAAAAAACTGTTGACAACATTAGGGGTGGGCCAATGGATATGAAGTTAGATGAAAAAGAACTGATTTGGCAATTGAAACTGAATGCTCTAGCTCCACTGGGCTTGAATGATTCTGTTTCCATCAGAAGCATTCTTAAAATGAGGGCTCTTACCAGATGATAAACATATATATATTTATATATTTTACATATTTATATATTTGTATAATATACTTAATATTGATGTATTAGTGTTTATGGTTAAGCACTTGTTTTTAATTTTATTGTTTAATAACAACATATTTTTAAATTAGAGTGTATACAGTTTTACTGCACTAGGCAGGGTCTTTAGCACTTTAAATGGAGGCTTGGTTTATTTAATTGAGAAGTGATGTCATAATTTGAAAGCTTATATAAGTTTTGATGTATTTTTTTGATTTGTCTGATGAAGTTTGCTAATTTCAGTAAACGAAAGCGCTTACTTAAATTTTTTGACTCAGTGTGGTTCTTACTCTGTTTTAAACAGTTTTTAAGAGTTCCAATATATTTTATTTATATATGTATTAATTGAGCAGGAGGGCTTGTCCAAAGGACCTTTCTCAGGCGTGGATCTGTCCACTGGTATTACATGTATTTGCAGTATAAGAATGTTTTACACAATGTTTGCACATTACATTGTTAATTTTGTGTGTGTGTGTGTGTGTGTGTGTGTGTGTGTGTGTGTGTGTGTGTGTGTGTGTGTGTGTGTGTGTGTGTGATTACCCTAATAGCAGATAGTATGTGGTAGACTGCGTAAACATTTTTCTTAGACATTTTTCTCTATCTGCATTTTTGGCATGCCAACCAAGCTACAGTATAAATCATTCTACAACTACCACATTTAAACTATCCACTAGCCAAAGTAAAATTTTGTACACTCTATAAGCAAAATGCAGATAAATACAGCCCTCATCTGTCCCCATCCCACCTCATATCTACACTTACTTAAATAACAAACTAAAATAAAACAAACAAAAAAACTTAAAAAGTAAAACAGGGATCACATTACACATTCACTTCAATGTAAAAAAGTGACTTTATAAACTACCTAAACAAAATGCAACACAAAACTCCCCAAAAGATAGGACTGCTGTCTAAATCATCCCCTAAAATGAAATTTGTTCATATTATGAAAAAGTTAAAGAAATAAAAAATAAAACAAAAACTACAACTACCAAGTTGGAAAACAATATCTGACTTTCCTGCAAAATGGATACAATTCTACATATCAGATATATAAACTAAACATATAAGTAAATTAAAACTAAGAATTATATCTCTGTGGTGCATGCTACCCAAATAAGGCAAATTCAGTTTGAAACTTAGTACTGGAAAAGCATGGTAGGAAAGGTGTGCTTTTTTCACTGGGTCTTCTGCCCAGGGACTGGGATTTGGTGTTTCCTCAGCTTGGCCATGCCCCACCAGAGGTAGGATGAGACATCAGTTAAGCCATATCTGTGGGAGTGCGAATGACATGAGTGTGCTTTACCAAGCTAGGTATCTGGAAGCTTTTGTAAGGTTAGTGTGAGATCAGGCACTCATGCTTGTGAAGCATTGTGATGCAGATGTTTACATCACCACCAGGGCGAAAGATTAGGGCCATAAGGAATAAATTGTCTTTGTGGCTTCCTTGATGATGGACATGACATGGACCATATCAACTGATATAAAAATGAATGGACTTTAGTGGCTCTTACCCCAGGAAGGAAAGAATGGACACAAGAGGGTTGGGTGGGTGGCCTAATGGTTAAGGTGTTTGCCTTACAAACACAAGGCACAGGGTTTGAATCTCACAAGGGAAAACTGGCTAGGCTTAAAATGGCTTGCAAGGGCAGTTAGCCTAGTACTAGCCTATGAACCTATGAACCTAAGAGATCTTACTCCTGTGGAGAATGAATTGGCAGATGCACAACAAATTTACAAATCCTAATATAATCTTTAATTCAGTACTAACATATGTCAAAAGTGAACTGATGCGGCCAAGGATGAGCCTTGAGTAGCAACACTTCCTTTCAGCTCTGCCTTATCATACCTTTTATGACAGGAATTTTTTATTTTAACTAACTAAAAAATATTTTTTTGCATATTTGGTTTCTTTTAATAGTCTAGTTAGTTAATATTACAATATTTTTTAAGTTTTTATAATTTTTCCTGTCAAAACTTAAGAGACAAGTTTCTGGCATTTGATACCAACATGAGCTTCACTAAATCCTCTCTGCAGGACTCAGCAATGAAAAAAGAGTTTCAAACTCTCTTAACCACCTTACAGGAACTAACAACAAAATTTACAAAATGGATATGAAGATTGATGCTTTTAAAGAAAATACTTCTCAACAAATGGAGGCTTTACATCAAGACCTAAATCAACAGAAGAAACAAATTACTGGTACTGAAACATCTTTAAACGACATGGACAGTAGAATACAACAAAATGAACATAACTTAGAATTTCTTCTAAAGCAAAATTCCCTGCTCCAAACAAAAATAGATGATTTGGAAAATAGATCTCGAAGAAATAACATCAGAATCTTTGGACTACCAGATAATTTAGAAGAAAATAATATAGAGAACTTTTTAAATTCTACAGCTACCCAAAGCACTTTCTTTTGGTATAGAAAGACCCCACAGGTCATTATCTACATCCAAAAATACCAAAAGTAATTCCACAAAATCAGTCATAGTTAAATTTCTATCAACTCATGATAAAAATATAGTCCTGAAAACTGCGTTCTCTAAGTCACCAATTAAATACAGAGATAACATCATTTGTTTTGATAATGACTACTCTACTTCTGTTATAACTAAAAGGAAGCAGTTTTTACCTTTACTTAAAGAACTTAAAAAAGCACAAATAAAATCTCACCTGCTTTTCCCTGTAAGGTTGAAAATCTTCCTTCAAGATGGCCAGAAGATGTTTGAGGAACTAGATACAGCTATAAAATATATAAAGGCCAACAAGATTCTGGATAAAATAGACAAAATGGACTGGGCTAATTTAAGTCTTAAAAGATTAGCTGAAAATGGCACTTGGAAAACAGTAGAGCATAAGAAGCTTAAAAAAACAACCTCCTTTAGCAAGGAATTTATATTCCTTTATTTTTTTCTCACACAAATGTTTTTTTCTCATGATCCAGTAGTTGAGGAGAATGGAAATGGTTCAACAGGTGAGTGTTGTTATATTCTTTATTATATTGTGGCTTTAGCTTGTGTTTTTATTGATTTTTAATACCTATTAGTTTCTTATATTATTCTATAACAATATTAACACTGTTTAGTTCTTTTAGCCTTAGTTATTTCTAAAAATTCATAGTCTTTTTTCCTTTATAAACTTACTTTATGCTATATTCTTTTATTAAAAAGAAAAAATTGGATTATTGTCTCTAGTTCATATAGGCTTTTGATTGCAATGAATGCACTAGTTTAATTTTGTATTCCCTCATTGATACTAAGTTGCTATATAATGATTTAGCTGCACACTAAATGTTCCCTTTGCTGTCTTTTTCCTTTGCTTCATTATACTAGTGCATATACTAATTTTTTTTATTCTCTTCCTCATAGTCTTTTTGCTTTCGTTTATAGTTTTATTTAAGTTTCTCTGGATGGCTGTGGATGGCTGTGTCTGTGTAATGGTAACACTGTTGGGCATTTTTCCATTCATTCGCTGCCGTGTCTTTGCTTGATTCCCTGCCTTAGTTAAGAAAACTGAGTGTTGGTGCTTGTCTGTGGTGCTGAGAAATGTATTTTTTTGTTGTTGTGTCTTTACTTGATTCCCTGCCTTAGTTAGGGTAGTTGAATATGACTGCTTGTCTGTGGTGCTGGGAGGTATATTCAATTGCTGTATTGTGATGTTGTCACTGATTTGATGCTAATGTTTTTTTTTTTTTGAATGTTGCTGTATGATGCTGCTATACCTTGGCTTGGCCCTGTTCATTGGTGGTTTTGGGTTTGTAATAGTTTTAGAGACACAGTAGTTCGCAAAGTTGTTCTTTTTTTCTCCCTCAAATACTTTAGCTCAAAGAAAAAGGCTTCGGGTGTCTCTGAAGTGTCTCAAGAGGTTCTCGAGACAGTAGTTGTCTCCTCAGCCTACAGCTTCCTGCTGAAACTCTTGAAGCTGTTTGATTTATTTATGTCTCGGCGAAAAAGGCTCATGCACTGTTGAACTGTCCCACTGGACAGCATGGCGTCATCTCCAGCTCAAAGGGCGCTTTTAGACGGTAGTATCTGTATCCTTCTCATAGCTGGACTAAATAACAAGATGTTCATTGTCTGCACCTTCTAAAATGAGGTAAAAGCTTCACAAAACCTCTTATGAGGACTCAGTGCTTGATAAATTAACTTTATACTCAGTCCGGACGTAGCTGAGTTATTATTTTACTTGGTGAGTTGAGAGGGGCCATTTTTAAAAAAAGCAAATACAGTAATATTCATCTTTATAACAAAATGTTTATGCATATACAAAGTCATGGAATTTGCAGTTTTATAACATCTATATAGCGGTCTATTTAAAAATACTTACATATTATTAGAGACATGCTTTTAAAGCAAGGATACATTCCATCCAATGTTTTATATTAAGTTAGTTTAAAGCAATTTTACATGTATATACTTCCTTTCATGTTCTCCTGATTTATATTTATGTCACGTCATGCTTTAATGACTAGTGGGAATGATGATGTTTAGTTTGCTGCAACATTTATAATATGCTCAAAGTTCATAAGTTATGCTGGTTACATTTTGCATACATAATATTAGACATTTATTCTATAATGTTACTCTAGTTTTTTGTATCTTATTAACTTATATTCTAGTTCCCAAAAGTCTTGTTGTTTCCCTTTTATAGTTTTAAATGTGAGTATACCTCCAGTTGATGGTTTGTGAATGTTGTTTATTGGCCAAACTTTAGACTATAAGTTTAAATAATATGTTCACCTTAGATTGATTTCTAGTTGAGCTATACATATCATATTTATTTTAAAATTGCATTATTCTTTATTATTGAATGGTTAAACATAATATAGGTTATAAAAAGTTAACTTTAGAAAAAAAAGTAAATCTAGTTGCATATTTTTATACAGTGACTTTTTTACATGCTTGATAATAACCATAATATACTTCTTTGTCCATCAAGTAAGGCACTTTTTGTTGTAGTAAGTTGGTTATAGTGACTTTTAAAGTAGCTTAGGTTTTTTATATTTTCATTTGTTATAACACTAGAGTGTCAAAAAATTATATGTTGAGTTCTTCTTTTACATAATGCAGACAATATTATTTACAAGCCCTGTTTTTTTTTTTTTTTTTTAATGAAATAAATCATACTTAGGTGGAACCTGATAGAAATATGCTGCTAGATGGTTTGTTAATTTGGGTGATTAATGTCACACAAATAAGGAGTTTATAACTCCAGGTGAGTTTTAGACGGTTTTAATGTTAGAAGATTCTGGAACTATTTCTTGTGAATATTCTTTTTGATGTTCACTAAAATATGTATAGTAGAATATTATCCATATAATTTTAATTTTAAATATCTTATTTATCTCTCACACTCTATATATTGCTGTATTCCCTACACTTTTTTATCTTTATCTAACAGATTAAAGCTCATTAAAAGTTTTAATCACTATTTGTTTCACCCCATTACACATAGAACATGATAGAATGACACTGTATATCCCTTAACATAAATGGTCTGAACAACCCCAATAAGAGAAGATCTCTAAACAAGTATCTTCAATTAAATAATTCACAATTAGTCTTTTTGCAAGAAACTCATTTGATTGAGGGTGATGTTTCCAAACTAGAATCTAAAACATTTTCAATACTTGCTAGTTCTGAGCATGCTCAAAAAAAGAGGTGCTGCAATACTTTGGAATAATAAATTGCCACTACCTAAAATAATAGATTCATACAAGGATAATAAAAGTATGGTATTCTCTATTGTCATAGAATTTAATAACTTATTTTTTACTCTAATTAACATGTACTGGATTCCTGGCCTTGGACAAAGCTCAGCACAACAACATATAGATCATATCACTCAATTTTCTAAGGGCAATATTGTATTAGCTGGTGATTTTAACTGCATTTTTGATATCCCAGACTCTACTTCTAATGGAAACAGAAGAATTTCAAGCACAGCCAGACTATTAAAAGAATTTTCAAATACCTTTTTATTGAAGGATATTAATAGTTATACAGACCCTAAATCTTTATTTTATACATTTTTTCATACAGACATAATATATTCTCTAAGATAGATAGAGTTTTTATTTCTAACAGTTTGATAGATTATTTAAGTAATGTACAAGTTATGACATGTCCCTTTTTAGATCACAATTCAATAACCTTTGATATATATACTCATGCATGTACCAATATCCAGATGAAATGGATACCTGCATATATCACTAAGTTAAAATATTTCAACACCTTCATACTAGATGAAGTGCACAGTTTCTTAGATCTGAATTCCAACACTAATACACCTGAATTTTTTGTCTGGGATGCAATGAAGGCATACTTATATGGTAGAATAACAGACTGGTACAAAAAAAAAAAGACTTTTGTGGGATAAAGATTTAAAAGAGATACAAGCTGAACTGGATATTTTGAACTTTGAGTTTTCAAAAAATCAACATGAAAAATCCAAACTAGTTGAATTAAAATCTTTAAATAAGAAATATCTTGAGATTTTATTTATTTCATTTTTATTTTACATTTGTTAACCGGGAAAGTCCGACTTGGAACGAGCCAATTTTTGGTGGATGTCCAGGGAGAAATGCTCCAGATGCATGTCTTTGTAAATCATAAAATTATGATAAGTCTACAAAAATTTAAGTTTATTAACTTTTCAATAAATCCCAGATCTTTGAATATTTTAGCCAACAAAGTCAAAAGATTAAATAAATTTAATCACATTAAGGAAATATATTCACCTCAAAGGAAAAAAACGTATCTGACACAAGTAACATATTAATTGAATTTAGAGAATATTTTCTTAAACTTAGTCTCCTGCTCCATTAAACCCAAAGATAGATATTCAAGCTTTTATTAATAAACATTCTAAAAAAAGATTATCAGAAGCACAAATATTATTTTTGGATAAACCAATTACTTTAAAAGACATCCAAGAACAAATTAATACCCTCAAACAAAATAAAGCAGCAGGTAATGATGGTATTATTCCAGAAATCTACAAAATTCTACCGAATAAAGCTATTACTTTATTGCATTCAGTTTTTAATATCATAGAGATTAATAATACTATCCCTCCATCATGGAATATACATTTATTTCTCCCATTTTAAAATCTGATAAAGACCCTGGAAAATGTAGTTCATATAGACCTATCTTCTTCTTCTTCTTCTTTCGGCTGCTCCCGTTAGGGGTCGCCACAGAAGATCAACTGTTTCCATTTCTTCCTGTCCTCTGCATCTTGCTCTGTCACACCAACCACCTGCATGTCCTCTCTCACCACATCCATAAACCTTATCTTAGGCCTTCCTCTTTTCCTGTTACCTGGCAGCTTCATCCTTAGCATCTTTTTCCCAGTATACTCTGCATCCCTCCTCAGCACATGTCCAAACCAATGTAATCTTGCCTCTCTTGCTTTGTCTCTAAACCCTCCAACCTGGGCTGACCCTCTAATATACTCATTCCTAATCCTGTACATCCTCGTCACACCCAGTGCAAATCATAACATCTTCAACTCTGTCACGTCAAGCTCTGACTCCTACCTTTTTGTCAATGCCACTGTCTCCAACCCATATACCATAGCTGGTCTCGCTACCCTCTTGTAGACCTTCCCTTTCACTCTTACTAGTACTCGTCTGCCACAAATCACTCCTGTCACTCTTCTCCACCCACTCCATCCTGCCTGTACTCTCTTCTTCACCTCTCTTCCACACTCACCATTACTCTGAACTGTTGATCCCAAGTACTTAAACTCATTCACCTTCGCCACCTCTACTCCCAGCATCCTCACCATTCCTCTATCCTCCCTCTCATTCACACACATATATTCTGTCTTAGTCTTGCTGACCTTCATTCTTCTTCACTCTAGAGCATATCTCCACCTCTCCAGGGTCTCCTCCACCTGTTCCCTACTCTCACTACAGATCACAATGTCATCTGCAAAGATCATAGTCCACAGGGACTCCTGTCTGATCTTGTCTGTCAACCTGTCCATCACCATTGCAAATAAGAAAGGGCTCAGAGCTGATCCTTGATGTAATTCCACCTCCACCTTAAATGCATCTGTCACTCCCACCACAGACCTCACAGCTGTCACACTACCCTCGGACATATCCTGTGCCACTCTTACATACTTCTCTGACACTCCCAACTTCCTCATACAATACCGCAACTCCTCTCTAGACACCCTGTCATATGCTTTCTCTAAATCCACAAAGACACAGTGCAACTCCTTCTGACCTTCTCTGTATGTCTCCATCAACTATATCATTATTAAATACAGATTATAAAATGTTCATGTCCATATATGCAAAGAGACTTAAAAAATTTCTTCCCAACCTAGTGAATGAAGACCAAACAGGTTTCATAATAAACAGAACAACATATAACATTAAAAGAATAATAACCTTAATTGAATCAACTAAATACCTAGAAAATAACCTAACTATAGTTAGTTTAGATATAAATTGTGCCTTTGACACAGTCAATTGGGATTATCTTTTAATTCTTCTACAGGAACTTAGGTTTTCAAATAATTTTATAAAACTTATCACCCAGTTGTATTCTGGCTCTCTTGCTTATGTTAAAATTGGTTCTAATATATCCCAGTCAATACCTATTATTAAAGGCACTAAAACAAGGATGTCCTTTATCCCCTCTATTATTTACTTTAGTCATGCAGCCTTGGGCAAATTTGATTATAGAAAATAGTAATATTAAAGGTTTTGAAATGAGTCGTAATAATTATTCAAAGTTTCAGATGTTTGCAGATGACATTTTGATTACTCTGGAAGGTAAAAATCCAACAATTCAAGAATTATTTAATGATATGATTATTTTCAAAAACTGAGGTTTAAAATTTAACCACAACAAAACACAAATATTGTTAAGTGGCCCAAATAAATATAACATTCAAAATGAATTTGGAAAATATATTCCACAATCTCAGCAAATAAAGTATTTAGGTATAATTATTACCAAAAATATAAAAGAAATTGAAAAATTAAACTTTGATGATAATAGTTTAATATAAATAGATAAACCAATACAGAAATGGTCTAAAATAAATTTCTCAACAGAGGGGAAATTATCAATTATAAAAAATGATACTACTACCAAAAATCTTATACATAGTATAATCTATTTCTATTCCCCCATCTTATACAATAATTAAGAAAATTAATAGTATGATAAAAAAATTTCTTTGGTCCCCAATTAAACCCAGGATCTCTTTAACATACCATATGTACAGCTGGAAGAATGGTGGTATTGCATTGCCAAATTTGGAACTGTATTCAATTTCCTCAGTTATTAAAACTATTTTATACCTTATAGATAGTAAGTACACAGCAAAATGGAAAGATTTTACTCTTTCTTCATCACAAAATTTAAATAACAATAATCTCTTTAAACTTAATCTAGTGAATAACACTTTTATATGGATTCTGAAGGAATATTTTTCTCCTATTCCCACACAAAATTTTATTTCAAACTATATTAACATTATTTTAAAATCTTTGAAAAACTTTATTCTTAGGTTTCAACCATATGAAATTTGGTTATTAATTATTTTCCCCATTACATATACACAGGGGGTTATATTCTCTTCTAATTTTCATAAAATAACAAAACTGGAACAGAAACAGCTGATTTATTAGCATCAAATATTAAAAAAAATAATGAATTGCAATTAATTAATACTCTGTTGGAATAAATTATCTGGATTTGTCTTTATGGCTTGAATTACAAAAAGCTAGAAACTATATTAAAAATAAATTCAAATTAATACCTTCATACAGTACTTACTTGATTGCCTTTACTCAACAAAATAGCTTAATTAAAAACATCCTGTAAAATATATATAAATCTATCAAAACAGATTTAGTTATATTTCCAGATAATTATTGGAAATGTTTTTTCTGACATTATTAAATATAATCCTTCAGAGGAAGATAAACTGAATTTTCTTCACTCAGCAGGTAAATCTACTTCATCACTTAAATGGAGAATATTTACCTGGAGATTTTTGAATAGATCTTTCTTTACTCCACATAATATAAATAAGATGTATATAGAAAATATTTTTTGTTGGAGATGTATGAAGGTTCAAAATGCTGATTGGGCCCATATCTTCTATGCTTGTTTACATATGAAAAGATACTGGGAAGATATTAATAATTTTCTACAAGCAATATTTACTGATAACTTTTTACTTGCTAAATCGTTAGTCTTATTCAACTCCCCAATCCTCCCTTGTGTTAAACTAAGTAAATATATGCTTCTTTGGTCTGTACTGTCCATAGCCAGGAAAGAAGTTACAAAAAATTGGAAATCATCATGAATCCTCTCTTTTCAAAATTTTAAAGATCTTCTCTTAGAAGTATCCAAACTAGAATCAATGACAATCAAAGCGAGATCTCCTAGGAATACAGCGGTATATAATCAATGAATGAACATAACTGATCTATTAGAAAATTAAAAACAGAAAGGTATTAACAAGTTTTATTCACCTGTTTTCATTTAATTTATTTGTATATAATTAGGTGAACATCAGTGTACATAGTTCATTGCCTTTTTTTGATTTTTTTATATTAATGTTGTTCTTTTTATTTATTCCATCATAAAATATGTCCAGTTTTTCTGTTAATAATTGTACTTTTCATAAATGCTTTCAATAAAACGTATTTAAAAAAAATGAACTGATGTTGCACAAAATGAACAGATTAAAACTGCTTCAGAAATTACAGTAGAAAGGCCACCCAGAAGACATTCATAAATCACTACATAGAAAATTACAGTACAAAAGCCACCCACAAAATATTCATAAGTGACTGCATAAATGACCTAATGTCCTATTCAGTAGAAACTAAGACAGTTAATGTAATCTATCAAAATAAACAGGAAACTATTCTGACATAAGAATACAGGAAAAAATGGATAAATGAAAAATGGGGAAGTTTATAGTTTGTGTGGTACATGAAATAGCTTGTTGTCTTTGGTGGGGAACTCAAGACTGTTGCATGTCTTGAAACTCATTTCCTAAACCTACAGCACACAATATTTACTGTATGGTAAATATAGTCAGCATGTTCTTAATTAATCTGGATTCATTGGGCAGTGTTAATTAAGGTTTTATAGAGAACTGTATTGTATACATGCAGTTTCTCATATTTTAATTCCAGATATTGTTTAAGCATTTTACTGGTGTACTGATGGTTATATTTGGATGGGCTAGTTTTATAACTTAGCTGTGTTCTGAAGTTTTTTTTTCAGTTAGTATAGACAAAATCAGGATCTTTTTACCAATGATGCCCCTATTTTCTTATTGTGCAGTTGTGGGTACTATTTTATTTTTATTCTCTTATTTTCTTTGAATATGAATGAGTTTAATTTCTTGAGGGTTGATTAGGGAGATAGCTTTGTTCTGGGGAATAATGCATGTATGTTTTGTGTGTGCAGTGTGTGATGATATGTTTTTCTTGGGTGCAGTCTTTTTCCACACAGCCCCACTAGTCAATGACCTGTTTATTGAAAGTAGCTAAGTGACAGAATGGGCTGTAAGAAAAAGGACCATACTCAAAGTATTCTTGGTAAAAGTGCTTACTGTTTGTGAACATGTGCCCACCCAGCTACCTCTCAAGGGACTCACACCTCTTCAGTTATATTCTCAAGCCAGAAATGTCCGAGTCATTTTCTGTGTGCTACACTCCAGTTTCTCCCTTCTCAGACTACCACCAGAGAGTTGATCAGTTATGCAATGCTTCCTAACAGGAGGCAAGCACCATGAGGTCAATAAAAGTCTGGAAGTATCTCCAGAGACCAAGTCTGGAAGTTGTCACTTTTACCCATGTAGTAGCTCTCTGTCTACAGTGAGAATCCAGTTTCTATGAGTTATTCTGCACAGTAATTCTCCACACACACAAAGACAAACACACACACACACACACACACACACACACACACACACACACACACACACGCGCGATTAAAAGAAGAGATACGTCAGTGTTTTCACATCTTTCTCGCTGTGTTTTCTCTGTCTCTCTCTCCCTCTTGGTGTATTTTATATAAAATAGAGGAAGAGACAGAATGAAAGAAAAAGAAAGAAAGAAGAAAACTGAGCACTGAGACCTTGCCTGCTTTTGCTCTTTGCTCTCTGTCTGCCTCTCTGAGTGGGATGATGAACAAATATACATCATTATCATCATCATCAATCCCCTTTTTCCTATTTTCTATATTGGGTTGGGGTGTTGTGTCAACTACCACCATCTCTGTCTCTCTCCCTCTCTCTCTCTCGATTCACTGCCACTCTCCTACCTTCTTTGACAGTCATGTTTGACTATCATAGGTCTTCTCTCACACAATCCATTCATCTTTTTGCTGGACATCTTTGTTTCCTCTTGCCTTCTTCCTGTCTGTCCCAAATTTCTTTTTCATCAGATTGCCCTCTGCTTTTTTGCACATGTGCCTGAACCCCCATAATCTGTTCTCTTTAAACTTGCCTGCAATTGAAGCTACTTTGGCTTCTGTTCTGATGTCCTAATTTATTTGTCTGTCCCAGTGTGCATCCTTCCTCCCTCCCATCTCAGGTAGATCTTCTCCATCATCTCTAACTTCCTCAACTGCTCTGCCTTTACTGCCCAGGTTTCTGTACCATACAGTACTACTTTTCACACCACTGTTTGTACACTTTACTTTTCAGCTTATTTGGCCTTCTTCTGTCATACACTACCCCTAACAGTCTGTGTCAATTGGCTGCAGCCTCTCTGATTCTAGCTTTAACCTTCATTTTCAGACTTCCCTTCTCCTCAACCACCCCTCCCAGATACTTGATACTGTTAACCTGTTCAAATATTTTCCCTTTTATCTCTCAGCTTCTTCTGATTCCCCCATTTGCTGCCATGACAACTGTCTTATCTCTACTCAGTTTTCTCCCATGTGTCTTCAGTTTTTCATTCATCCCCCTATCCTTTGCAGATGTTTTTGCTCAAAGTCTGCCTGTAATGTCACATCATCTGCATAGAGCAACTTTATTGATATGTCCCTTCTGACCTGTTTTCTAATGTAGTCCATACAATGTACAAAAAGCAGTGGGCTGACAGCTGAACCCTAATGCATACCGACTCCCACTGGGAACCCCTCGATGAGAAAGAACATGTTCATGATTGAATCATTGGGTCCTTGTAGATAGCCAGCACTAATTCTATCAATATTTCTGGGATTTCAAACCAAATCAGCTTTCTTGGGACCTTTGCATATACCTTCTCCACATCTAAGAATGTCCATTTGGAGTCTATCCTCATCTCTAGCTTCTTCTCAGCTATCTGTTTCACTGCAAACATTGGGTCAGTTGTGCTGTATCTTGACCTGAATCCGAACTGCTCATCTCCCATATTACTTTCTATTACTCTGTGCATTCATTTATTAATCACTCTCCCCAGAACTTTCATGCAGTGTGACAAGAGTTTGATACCTCTGTATTGGCCACAGTTGTGGACATCCCCTTTGTTCTTGTACACTGGCACTAGGATGCTTATTCTCTAGTCATATGAGACATGCATTTCTCTCCAAACTGCTAGGAGAACTCTCAAGAGCCATTTCTCCTCTATCTCACACCAACATCTTGATCATATCTGCTGTGACCTCATCTGATCCTGTTGATTCACCTGACCTCACTTTCGTTAGTGCTGTTCTTAGTTCTTCTAGGGTGGTCTCCTCCTCTTCTTTCACTGTAAGCTGTGTCTGGGGAAGTACAGCTTCTTCTGGGATTTTCTTCATTCAGAAGTTGCTGGAAGTACTCCTTCCATCTGACTTTGATGTCCTGTGGACTGGTGAGATGGTTGTTGCTGGCATCACTTATGAAGGGTGTCTAACTATCTTCTTTATCTTTCTGTCTTGTTCTTTGCTATTAGAACGCGCCTCTTAGCCTCTTTGCTAGCCAACCAGTATTCCTTCTTAGCCTTTTCTGTTGCTCACTTTTTCCTGCACATCTTCTTTCTTTTGATTACTTCTTGGACTTCTACATTCCACCACCAGCTTTTCTTATGTACTTTGCTTCCATACCTGGTTTGGTGTCATATCTGATCTACAGTCCTCGCACATGCTGTTTTGAGACCATGACAGTCTTCTTCAGCTCCACCTATTTCCTCTTCATCCTGAGCTGCTAGAATTCTGAGTAAATCTTTAAATTCTTAAATTCTTGTGCTTTCTCTCCAGTCAACATTCAGGTCTTTAGCCTAGTTTCTGTTGACCTTAGAGACTTCTCTGACCAGTGCTTGCAGCTGACAGTGGGCCAACTCTTTCAATGGGGATGATTTTGCAATCCCTGATTCTCCCCAGTGCCCTTTCCTTGCTTGGAGACACTCTACCTGAGTTGTATGTTGTCCACTTTAGAATATGATCTTGTGACTCTCTCTCTCTCTCTCTGTCTGTCTCACAGTGTTGGCCACCATCAAACCATTTGCCAGTCAAAAGTCTAAAATGGCCTCTCTTTCTTTATTCATGTTGTCCCATACATGTGGACTCAGGCAGTCCTCATATCCTGTTCTGTCTGTCCTAATATGTACATTCAGGTCATCCATTATCAACAGCAATTCTTGTTTTCCAACCGTATCTAGTAGGTGATGCAACTGCTGCCCGAATGCACTCTTTTCCTCACTATCACAACCCTGATGTGGGGGCATAGACTGAGATTATGGATATTTGCCTATCACTACAATGATGCTTCACTGCCACAAGTGTGTCACTAATTCTGATAACATCCCTCACTGTCTTCTCAAGCAACTTCCTCACCACAGTTTCCACACCATTTCTAGCTTGTCCTCCTCCTGAGCAGTAGGCTCTGGATCCTCAAGCCAAGTTGCTTTTTTTCACTACCCTTCCATCTTGTTTCCTGGATACTGAGGATGTCTGGTCTCCTCCTTAACATCATGTCATCCATTTCTTTCAAGTTTCATCCTGTCAGTGAACCTTCATTGAGTGCAGCAATCTTTAATTTGTGTTTGGTAGGTTGATTGGTTTTACGTCCAGCTCTCTATAGCTGGTAACTCAAGCAGGGCAACTGGACACTGGGTGACCAGTAGTTTATTGATCCAGGGCTGCTGGGCTTTATGGCAGGCACACACTGGCCAACAGGAGCACATACACCCCTCTCTCTGTTAACATGGGTCCCTGCCATAGGTCAGAGTAAACTAGGTCCTCAGCCCACTTATCTCCGACAAACACCCATGCCCATTTTTGCTGACATTAGTCAACATGACCAACTCGCCTACAGCCAATTTTTGCACTATCAAGTGGCTAGCCCTGATATGGCATGCAGTCTGTAAACCATGTTTTTCTGTATTGAGCATATTTTGCAATACAGTTGATGCCCAAAGCAGTTTGTCTGTACAACTCTTCCCCCTATAAGCACCATCTAGAGTCTGTACTGCTGCCCACAACTCCATTCTTGGGTGAGTTTGAGGTGGAAATTCCCAGCATGTTATTGGAAGGTGGGAGGAACCCCAACGAAACACAGGGAGAGCATGCAAATTCCATACAGGCATTGGCCAGAGAAAAGGATGGAACCTTGTACCTTGTGCATGGTAGGTGAAGACCTAAACCATTATGCCAACTATACCTAAAAACTCACAAAACTTAACTTAAATTGATTGATTTATATATGGGGCAATACAGAGGGAGGAAGAAAATGCCAAGACTTTCAGTACATACACCTTACCTTGACTTTGCCAAGGCCTTTGACTCAATTCCCCACTCGGGCATCATCAAAAAGCTAACACAACTTGGCATAAATCTCTATCTCATCAGGTGGGTGGCCAACTGGCTCACTGACAGGACCCTCATGGTCAAAATAGTCACCTCTACCTCCGACAGCAGACTTGTCATTAGTGGAGTTCCCAGGGATCTGTCCTGGGGTCCCCACGGTTTGGCATCTACTTCTCAGAGGTCCAGGCAAAGACAAAAGGCCTGTGGCTGACCACGTTTGTGAAAGACTGTAAGTTGGGTGCTGTCATTGACTCCTCAAATTATGTTAACATACTGCAAGAGGGTCTCACAGCAACAAATGACTGGTGCCAAAGTCATGGCCTCAAGCTAAATGCAAAAAAATATATCATCTTACCATTCAGCAGAAACATGGCCCTTACTGATTACCACATCAACAGCAACCCCCTAAACACACAACCTGTGGTGAGAGACCTGGGTACTCAGCTTGATAAGAATCTCACATTCAGCCATCATGTAGTGGTATTGGTCAGAAAAGCCTTTTAATTGGTTCATCTCATAAGTGAAGGGATTGCATCCAGAAAAAAAGGAAGTTATTACATCTCTGTAATCCTTCCTCATTAGACCAATAATTGAGTATAACTTCCCATTTGGTATATACATTTTCAAACGTCTGCTCCAACTGGAAAGACCACATAAATACCTCACAAAGAGAATCCATGGCCTCCAACACCTGTCCTATACAGACAAGGTCAAATCACTATCACTCTACTTGGTATCGTACAGATTGCTCAGAGGTGATCTGTGTCTCATCTAGAAGGCAATCTCAGACCCTGCCCTACTAGAGATGCTCCATATCCATAAGTCTAACTCCCCACACACTACCCGCTCGAAAGGTCTGAATCTAATATGCAACATCAACAAAACCTGCTGAAGAGACAGGTTTGTCTCCCGGAGGCTTCCATGTCTCTGGAATAGACTTCCCATACATGTCAAACAGAGTACCTTGCTGACCCTCTTCAAGCGCAACCTTGATGATTGGATGGGAGGTCATAAATTTGTTCCAGGGGTTCCACCTGTGTCCCTCATTGACATGGGCGACAAGTGTTGACTGAGGTTTCTTTTTGGGAATAAACTAGGCTTGTAAGGGCCCCAGGGCCATTAGCCTAGTAACATCCTATGATCCTATGATCCTATGATCCTATGACAAGCTACTAATTGATAAGAAGGGCAGTGAGGCAACATATCACACCCTTCTTTCTTTTAAATCAAAGTAAATGGAAGATGCAACAGTTTTTACTATCGTTTTAATTTGTTTTATTTTTTGTCTTTTAAAGTAAGTTTATATTGGCACTTGTAGGGGTCATTTAAATTGTGAAAGCATGTTCTATGCAGTTGTTTGTGTATAACTATATTTTGTGTGCAGTGTGCGAATGTTAATCTAGTTTTCAATAACCAGAATAGATGTAGCAGGTTTGAGTAAATTTCAGTTGACTAAAGACATGCCAAGGATGTAGATAAACTGCTGATGCACTAAAGATGTAAATACATTTTAGATGTTCAAATAATGTTATTAAAAAAACTCTACACAGTGTATCCGATAGGCATTGGAAGTTTCTTCCAGTCTCATCTTCTGTATACCTGGAACTAGAAGCTCCTCCCAGTCTTATCTCCTTTGCTCATTTTACTAGTTGCTGACAAAAGAAACTAGGAAGGCCCTCCCCTTAGACTGTTAGTATACTTTGAAATTGCCTTAAAGTGTGTATGTTCCTCATTGCTGACTTGCCTATCTTTGAATCACCTTGCAGTTACTTTTAGCTAGATGTTATAATCGTTTCTAGTACCTTTTCACTTGTGGCTAAGTAAGTAAAGTGATTTTTTACATTAAGAAGACTGGGACTCCAATACTAGTGGGAGTACAAAGGTAGCCTGGTCTGTCCAGGTTGAAAATGCATAGGGAGGCTTAAAGTGAGAATTATTTGTTGTAGCAAGTTATTTGATGTGTTTCTGATACCTTTTCACTTTTGGCTAATTAAAGTTTGTTTTTACATTAAGAAAGCTAATACTGCAATTCTAGTGGCAGAAATGTACCTGATCTGTCTGTGTTGGGAAACAAACAATTACTTGTAGCCAGTTGGTACCTTTTCACTTCTGGCTATCCAAACTGTGTTTTTACATTCAGAAGACTGGGTTTGCTATTCTAGCAGCAGTAGTAAAGTAACCTGGTCAATCACAGTTGGAAAATATAGAGGGATGCTTAAAGTTAGATTGTTTAATCAGCCAGAGGGTTTTTAAGGACTTAGTTATTTGGTGTTAATCTGTACTTTAGAGCTACTTTTGCTGTGCTTTTATATTAAGTTCCACGATCATCCACCTTTTGGCAGATAGTGTTCACCTGGTCTCTCTGAGTTGGGAAGAACTCCAGTGAGATCTAAGTGTGGCCAGTTATTGGCCAGAGGGCATGGAAGTTAATTTTCCTGCTTTTTCTGTCTACTGTAAATTAGTCACATTTCCATGGAGCTGTTCACTGCTCAATGGTGGTTAGTAGTACCCTGTGTAGTAGCAAACCCATAAAGCTAGTACTTAGGACTTCAACCTGTAACACAGAAGGGATTTGCTTGGATCAAGCTTAAGGCAGCTATTTAAAACATCAAACAGCATTAAGATCTTCAAAAAACAAGATTCGCTAAGATTTGTAAATTAAGCTTCTACCAGCATTTACTGAAATGTACTGAAAATGGTTTATAGGTGCAAGTAATTTACATAGATTTTTTGAAGTATTTTTGACACAGCTGGTTATGACTTAAGAATAGTTAAAATTAATCTGTCAGACCAACTCATAAGATGAATAAGAGAATAAATAGGTTAATAAACAGACTGTGGGATATAAAATTAGAGAAAGAAAATAGTTTAAGACAGTTGGTAAATCAAGATATTCCCAATGACTGATATAACTTTTGCTATGAGCATTTTTATGCAAAGTTATGTTGATAACATAAAAATAAGAAAAGCAATTAGCTTTGATTGACATGGGAATACTCTGTAGAAGGGTTTAGTCTATTTAAGTGAGTGGGCTGTGCAGAATAGAATGGACATCAATGTAGGACAGGCAGAATGTATATCCTTCAGATCAAATGACTGTAACATATTGTATATGTCAGACAATTCAGAAGAGGTGCAGCTGGGGTGGAGCAAAGGGGGCAGATGCTCTGGGTACAAGGTGTTAGGGAGAATAGTTAGCAGATGGCACACAGGCAGTAATGCAGTATTGGCACTCAGAAGTGAATGGTGATATTACATTTGTAGTTAGAGCCGAAGTACTTCAGAGCTCCATATGCAGTATTTAACTGTAGCAAGCTGCTTGGTGCAGTTGGCCAGAGGGCATGGAAGTTAACAAGCAGTTTGCTACAGTTTGTAAGGAGAACAAGGTTTTTTTTTTTTTTGGTCCTCAACTTTAAATGGGGGGAGCATATCAGGGAACTACACAAGGAGCCGTAATACCTTGTTACATTTCTGTAATTCAGTATTAGAATTTGTGATTTAAGATTCCCAGCTGATCAAACTTTGATCTTTGAGAATCCCCTCTAAAGTGGACTGTTTAATTACAGACAAAACTGTTTGTTGTATAGTATGAATATGCAGCTAAAATGTATGCTCCTTATATTTTTGCTTAGCATAAGTTGTTCATGAATTCCACCCATAAAATCTTTGGTCCCCCTCATTTTTTTAATTCAGTTTCCAATACTTCCTGTTTATGAAGATATGTTCTGCTTTATTAAAATTATTTCTGGTAATGATTACAGGCAGCTCCATGTATGTCATGGTTTAATCACCATGCTCTGTCTAATCCCAAAGTATCAGTAAAATTATATTCCTGTAGCCAGAGCCAGATCCAGCACTAGGTGACATAGGCAGTCGCCTAGGGCCCATGGCTACGGGGGTCCACTCTGGCCAGGAGGCTTCAAGATAAAAAAATATATACTTCTTAACAAAGTGGTGGCAGTGTTTTCTCCTTTAAGGAGGATCATCCATGTGTCGCACACATGCACAAACACCAATCAGACACCAATGCGATGTAAACCCATGTGGAATTTAATAAGCTAGTAGGTGTGTGTGTGTGGGGGGGGGGGTGAGTGTATGTAAGACCAGAGAGAGAGTGTGTGTGTGTGTGTGTGTGTGTGTGTGTGTGTGTGTGTGTGTGTGTGTGTGTGTGTTTAACATACCTCTGAAATGTCCAGCTTTAGCCACATAATTTTGGTCTGTTTCTCATAAAATGTATGGTTTTCTGGCAAATCACAGAGATTGAAGTCACAAAATAATGACATATATATGAGTTTCAGACGTCATATCCTTCAGAAAATGCATGCTAACACAAATCATGTTATTCTAGCAACTTTCTAAGTTAAAAAGAGCAATATTTAAAATCTATCCCCATTTTTGGGCCATTGTATCACCATTATTTTAAGCTTTGTCCAGATTTCTTGCAGTAAGAGGTTAAGAGTTATCACTAACCTCTCAGCTGTCCAGATTTTTGTCTCATATATTTGGCCTATTCCTCATAAAATTTGCGGTTTTCTGGCAAATCACTGAGTACTAAAATAAAATAATGTCAGACATCTGAGATTCAGACTTTATTTCCTTCAGAAAATGATTACTAAGACAAATGCTGTTATTCTAGCAACTTTTTAAGTCTATAAGAGCAATATTTATAATCTGTCCCAATTTTGGGGCCTTTGTCCCCCCATTATTTTAAGCTTTGTCCAGATTTCTTGTGCTAAGAGATTGACAGGTATGATATGTAATGCCCTAGTTATTTTGGGGGGGGACAGGTTAGTCAATTAACTTGATCAGGCTTGACCCTGTAACTTGGTTACAGGAGTCAAGAGCCTAAATCTTCTACACAATCTACCAGACTTGCTGGAGGAATTGTGAGATTCTGTGGCGACAACAACCTGAATCCTCTACACAAACTACCAGACTGCTGACAGAATTATGTGTTTGACTTTCAGTTCATTTTCATGGAACTGTGAGTTTCAAATGAAGACAGGTTTACTGTCGTTCATGCTAAGTCTGTTTTCAATGTGCAACTGTTTTGTTTAGCAAATGGCAGTCACTGTTTGTGTTGCAGAAGTTGAAAGCAGTGTTAGTAGCACAATTGACTTTGGTGCAGAAGGCTGTGGATTCTACTTCCATCATGTATATGGAGTGCTGATATTTCAGTGCCCTTTTAATTGCTGATTAGTTGGTGCATTTAAGGGGGGATAGGGGTTCTACACTCCTGAGAATGTCCTCTTTTGTATGATGTGCCTAGTTACTATGTACTTGTTGTCAGTTTGTCAGTCATTCCTTATTGCAATATTACCAGCTTACCAATTTTTTATGCAACATAGACAAGTAATTCTTCAAGGGCACCAGGCACGAAATTTGTAGATGAAGCACTGAACTGTAAAGTTGTTTGCAAGTAGCAACCTCTTCATTAGTTACAGATCTCTTTAACATGGAATTATTTAGATGATTTTAACTTCTGCAGAGATTGTACTTATTGACTGATACTGGTGGATTGTAATAACAGAAATTTGAGTGGCCTTTTATGTTTAAAATGTTCTGAAATGGGCAGTTTTGTCATTATTGGGTGATATATTTTGTTTCATTGCTTACTGGAAAAATGTTCAAAACTACAGATTTAACATACACAAACAAGTGATGCGGTATTATACAAGGAAAATATTTTAATATAATCAGTGAATCAAAGAACACATGGGTTTGAAAACAGCTCAAAGGTAAACTTAATTCTCCCCTGGCCAGGTGCATTTTATTTGAATGTGGGTTTTAACGCCATTTCAATCAAAGTTAGTTTCAATGACAGAGACATTTACTGCTCATGCTAAGTCTGTTTTCATTCTGAGACTGTATTGTTTGTTTAGCAAATTGCTATCAGTGTTTGTGCTATTTTATTTCAATATCAGTAATCATTGTGGAGAGAAATAGTCAAGTAATGGAGCACTGGAATTGCTGGGGTAGGGTAGGGGTTGCTGAATTAGGGGCTGCTCTGGGAAGACCCCAATCTATTACCCTAACTAGGGCCCCATTTGGCCATGATCCAGCACTTCCTTTAGCAAGTTAACTCTCAAATAAGGCAATAAAGTGCATGAGGAAATACTGCTGACTTTATTCATTGCAATTGCAAGTTTAATAACAACTGCTAAAGGAAGATGAATTACTCATTAAATGTACATTTAAAAATATATTTTTGAAATGTGGTGATGGAAAAGTGACAAAGGGTTACATTACTGTGTTATAAAAAATATTTATAATCCACAGTATCATTTAGCTGTATTAGCATTCCACAAGTATTGTTATATAAATTTAGTTCCATTTATTCAGCCCTGAATCTGCACATTTTCCATTTGGACACAATGCTGCATGACTGGTTTGGGAACAGGACACAGTAGCAGGGCCCATTTGTCATATATTTTGTCATTATTGTTTTTGTACTATATTACAGTAAGAAACATGGAATTAATCCTCCACCTCTATAATTTTGTGCTTTGAAATGTCAAGTATGCAGTTATATATCATTTTCACTTTTAACAGGAGTGATATTAAGTAAGCAGTAATACTCCGCAGGCAATACATACCATACCATACCTTCAGAAAATTATGCATAATGAGCATATACACTTCTTAGTTAAATGAGTATTCCAGGAAGAACTCTCCTTATAACTCACACTGGAATATGTTAAGCCTGTCTTGACACACAGTTATGATTTAGATAATTTCAGACAGTGGCACACTAACCACATACACACACACACACACACACACACACACACACACACACACACACACACACACACATAGAGATATACAGGAAATAAGCTTTAAATCAATGATGCGAAAGGGGATACTTGTCACTTTCCACTACTAAAGTAGTTCCCTAGGATAGCTCAAATGGAAAACTTTGACAGATCATAAGTAAAATCCATACAAAACTAAAACCCTTTGTTTTATTAAAGAAATTATAAAAAAAAAAAAATCGACAAAATCTATAGTTCTGTTCAGTGTCCAAGTTATAAAAATAGTTAAATGCACATTTGTGCATGTTCTGTATCCTTACAGCTTGGGCAAAAATATTAAAACAACTAAAAGTAATTAAAAAAAAAAGACACATTATAAAAGTGACAAAAGATGGAGTGGGTGGAAGTCATTCATAGTTTTTATTTATTGCCTCACAGTTTGAACATTCACTCCTTGGGCATCATCCTCAGGATCAGACAGTTGGACAGTTGACAGTAATAACTCCCACTCACTAGCTATTCCTGTTATAATTATTACTATAATAACAGAATGTCTAAGGCCTTTTAATATCCAAAAGGTCCATTATTTACCCATAATGTCCATCCTGGAAGGTATTACTACACTTTGAAAATACAAAAATTATATGACTTTAAATTGCTTAAAAATACTTTGTTGGCAACAAATGTGTCTTCCACCTGGAAAGATATCTCCAGAATAAAATATATACTTACTACTACAAAGTAGTTTAGTACTATCGAGCCATCACAGACCTCTGCATATAGTTATAACATGTCAGCGGACTGGGTGGGAAGATAAGAGGTTTCACATGAAAAAGACTATAAAAAACTGATAAGATTAAAAACAATAAATATATACATATATAGAAAACATATTTGATTCTATTTAATTTCATAGACAAAAAATGTGGTACATTTCACTGAAAACTCATTTCATCAAGACCAAATTTCATAGGAGCACATTTCATACACGCATAGTTCTAAAAACTCTTTTTTCCAGGAGGCAGGCCTCCTGCACCCCCATGTGGGGTGTTTTGTCCCCACCCCACTTCCCCCTAACATAAATATACAGCTGTGGAGAACAACAAATGCTCCTCACACCCTGAATCACTGCTGGAGCACATACATAAAAGTCTACGGATGTCAGCATAACATAATAGGGCATTACCATGACACCAGTACCGATCAACACAAATTTGTATTGTAATTCCTGTGCTGTAGAACCATACTAGTAATCATTTTCTATACCATTAAACAATTTTCAGTGAAATGTAACTTCAGTTAACTCAGTTTTACATGAAATGAACCACAGTTTTCACAGTTTTATTGCTATGTTCCCTGTAACCCATTGAAAAGGCAACATTCTGAATGAAGAAAAGCCAGTACAGATGATTGAAAATCATCTGATTGCCTTAAATAGCAAAGCTCAGGGAACATGCCCTTTCCCCATTCTATTGCGATCTCTGAGTTGGTATACATATTCTGGTAGGGCTGGGGAGGGGTGGAGGGGAGGCTTGCCCCCCCCCCCTCAAACTAATAGATTTTGTCCATTTTGAATCTTTGTATTTCGATGTAAAGTGTATTTGACTCTTTGTGATTCAAAATGTTTTAGTTGTATGACAGGCATTTGAAGTTTTAAAACTTCAAAAGTTTGTCATAGACTCATTCATATATATATATATATATATATATATATATATATATATATATATATATATATAGATATGTGAGTGTGTGTGTGTGTGTGTGTGTGTGTGTGTGTGTGTGTGTGTGTGTGGGTGTGTGTGTGTGTGTGTGAGTGTGTGTACACATATATCTACTTTTCTGATTTCTGAAATATATTTCAGCTCTTAAATCTGCTCGCTTTGCTTAAGTACCAGTGCCTTCTACGTTTTGAGATATGAGATGACCTCCACTACTGCATCCCCTGTTTTTTGAGACTACTTACCTGCTTATCAGGCTATAAAATGCTCTTCACTAAATATTACATATGAACCCATGAGTTCAGATTTTTACTGCATTATATTAGAATGCAATTTTGTTAAAACTGCAAGAACAGTTTGTTACATTTCCTAGGATTTATGTACATAAATAATTACCCCATGACCAATAGAATGTAAAGGGATGCACTGTAACTGCCAGTGAAGACATAACTGTAATAAAAATTATATATTAAACTGCTTCTGAGTATGTATGTAAGAAAGAAAAATGTGACACTTAAGGAAGTGTGATTGTTTGCACTGCTTTTCTTTAATAAGGTGTACGCTTAAGGCCAGATGAAGGTTATGTTTAATATGGCAAAGGCAACAAGCATGTTTATAACAGATGATCAGTCCCACTTCGGTATGGTAACAGAGGTGAAAGTGGACATAACGACATTAGCAAGTAATATAACTAAGCTTGCTGACACAAGTCTTCTATCACTTCATCACCCTTCTCCCACATCATTCATACCTTATATCCCTCCCTACTCCCTAAAACAGTTTATTGTTCCCAGAAGTGCCAGAAGCTGCTGAAGGCTATGTGTGCATGGGGGGGGGGGGTGGCAACTGGGGCACTTGATGTAAAAAAGGGCAAATTGTTATTTTGTATATTGGTACCTACTACCATAAAAGGAGTATACAACAGAATCTAAAATATGAAAATGCCTGTCAAAACATGCAGAATATGTGCACTTTGCTGTAACATAAAAATGACAGGAAGTAATCAATCAGAGGAGGTTAGAAAAGATTGAGAAGAGAGATTGGAAAAGCGGTTCACAAGAGAACAATGAGAGATCGTATGTATGGTTCCAAAGTATGCAACAAACTCCAGAAAGTTTAGGATTTTTGCTTGGAAATGTTTGCATAGGCATTTTTATACCCAAAGTAGACTTCAAAGAAATTTTCCTCTGGTATATTGTAAATGTTGGAGGTATGATGGGGAAGAAAGAGGTAATTCAGAATATGTGTTTTCTTGGGGAGTGTAATGAGTTTAAAGATATTAAAAATTCCCTACAGAAAACTATATGTTTGCCTGTGTTTTAAGTGATAATTTAGTAAAGGTCCCAACAGTGAGCCCTGTAGGACATCACTTACAGCAGGTGCCTTGTCAGAAGTGGATTCACCTGTCTGGACAACATGTGCCCTGTCAGTGAGCCAGTTTGCTATCCATGGTGATGTAGGGGTTTATGCCTAACTTAGTCATCTTATCTGTAATCCCTGAGTGGGGATTGTGTCAAAAGCTTTGGCCAGGTCTAGATAAGATGTGTGCATCACTTTACACTCATCCATATCCCTGGTGACTTTCTCAAAGAAGTCTATCAGATTGAGCAGGTGAGACCTCCCTTTGACAAAACCAAATTGGGTCTGGGTTGGTGTTTGGAGATTTTGTTATGTCTTTACTGATCAGGTCCATTTTAATTCTCTCCATGGCCTTGCAGATGAGATTGTTCAAGCTTATGGATCTGTAATTCCCAGGGTCAGTTGATGGGCTCCCCTTGTGTAGAGGGATGACCGCTGCAGTCCCTCATTCCTCTGGGACAAAGCCTGTTCAGAGGTTGTGGTTAAAGAGGGTTTCTAGTGGACCTGATAAATTCTGCTTTAATCCATTTAAGAAGCATCCTGGAATGTTGCCGGGACCCATGGATGCTGTCCTTTTGGCATTAACGAGCATAGTAAAGACCTGTTCCCTCATAGTGACTAGTAGGGGGATGTTTAGGTGTGGTAGAAGGTGATGGGGGGAGTTTGAAATTAACTTGTTGGCCAGCAGGTTTGCTATAGTTTCAGGCTGTGTGTAAGTGTTGCTATTCATGATTGACTTGGCACATTGATGAGCGTTTCCCCTGAGGTTATGAACATAATTAAAAAAAGCCTTATGGTTATCTTTCACCTGGGAAGCTATCTTTGCTGGTAGTTTGCTTTGGCAGATTTAACCAGGTCTCTAATTTGTTTGTGTTGACTGGCAAGTGTCTTTTTGCACTGTCCTGTCTGTTCCCTCTTGACTTTATAGAGGATTTATTTCCTTTTGTTAAATAGCCTATTTATGCTAGGGGGTCCACCAGGGTGATTTATTTTTGCCAATAATCAAAGGTTTGACTCGGACAGGTACTGCCTCCTCTATGCAGTTATGAATGTGGCTATACAGTGCTTTTGTGTACAGCTCAGAGTAGGCCTTAGTGTCAGCCAGATTAGGAGGGGCTTGGAAGTTTAATAAGCTGACATTTACTATGACATAATTGGCCTTAGCAAGTTCTTAACAAGTTTACAGTTTGATGGGGGTTCTAGGTTAGTTTTAATATTAAAGGAGATAATTTTTGTGGTCAGATCTTACCAGGGAGGTGTTAATGCATGGGGTAAGCAGCATCCCCCCCAAGTTCATGAATATTAGGTCAAGGATATTTGTACCTCTAGTTGGGGAGCTAAATAGTTGCTCCAAACTATTTGTGTTGACAGAGTCCAAAAACCTCTGAGCAAGTGAATTATGGGTCATATAAGCCTCTCAGTTTATGGAGGGGTAGTTGAAGTCATCCATAAGTATGGTATTAGGCTGAATGTTAAGAGATTCCAGTAGGTTTAGGTAGGAGATGTGGTTTTCCAGACTCATGTTAGGGGATCTGTAGCTAGCAAGGATATGATAGGGGTCGCACCTATGGTTAGTTGGACATGGAGCAGTTTAAGTGAGTTGTGTTGGTGGACTAGTCTAGCAGTGTACTTGTCCTTTATGAACGCTGAGACATCTCCTCCTCCCTTTGTTTTATCCTCAGCTGATGGGGATCGAAGTGTATGAAAGGCACTATAACCATTGATAGCCAGGGTGCTTTCCATGGTTCTGAATCATGTTTCCATGACTGCACGTGTCTGCATTCTCCATGGTGAAGAGTGCTTCCAGGGAGTGCACGCTTTTTTATTTAAACTCCATGCATTGAGCAGTAGTACCTTTAAGTAGTTGAACAAAACAATGAATAAAAACTCTCTCTTCCTCTCCTTAAGGACTCGTTTGCCAAAAAAACTGTATAACTCCAAGAAAACAGTCGAGTCCAAACAGGCTGTACAAACTTTTATTCCATAAAAACAAGTAAAAGGATCATAGAAATGTGAGCGCTTTCAGGATAACCCTTCATCAGACAATATAACAGCATTCATGAAATCTGTTTAAATACATTTTAAAGACACAACTACCAATCAATTCACTGCCCTCCTTTTCCTTAGGGCTGGTCTTAAAGGTATACAGGTATTTAACCCTGGTGGATGATTAGCTGCTAGCTCTATAATCTAGTGTAATTCATTACATTCTGTAAAGTTCACTATGCCCCCCCCCCGCTTACTCATATGAGTGACCTGTATTACCATGAATCTGAATGTATGTGTTGGATACTTAGAAATATGCACATATAAAGCATTACATTCATCTTTTTGTCTGATGCTGTACAAATGATGTTGTTTCCTAATTTTCAATTTATAGTTAGTTTTCCTTACATGGTAACTAGGGCATGATTGACGCAATCTGCATATAATTTGAAAATATATTCCTTCTTAGTTATGGGATGAACAAAGCTGTTCTTATGGCTAATCATGAAGCAAATCTTACAGTGCCGGCAAGGAAATGTACCTGTTCTATCTGATGTTAACCTTGTTTTATTTCTCATTCCTGGTTCTTTACACAACAGGTCTTTTAAGTTACTATTATGTCTAAAACCAAAACTTGGTTCTTTATCCACTATATTTTTAAATCTATCCTCACTTAATAGGATTTTCCAATTTTGTTTAATTATTTCGCAGACACCATTAATGTTATTACTATACTGTAGCATGAGCCTATGTTTATTACTTTTTTGTATCATCATATTATTCTCATGGCTTTGTATTCCATGGGCTTTGAACCATGGTCTGGCCTTTCCCATTCTATCTCTCTTTATTAAATCTAACCCCTCTTGCATCAAATGACATGTATAACCCCTTTGTACCATATGGTTTTGTAAGCTCTCCACCTCTTTTTCAAAGTTGGCTTCTTCTGTACATCGTCTCTATGTACGTAGACCTTGTCCCACTGCAATGTTCTTAAAAGTGCGTTGAGGGTGCATACTTGAAAATTCCAGGTAATGATTGCTCCAACAGTTTTTCTTACATAAAGAAGGTGACATACCAGTTCCTACATCTTTAGTTATTCTAACATCCAAAAAAATCTATGGATTTAAAATCACTTTTTACTGTAAACCATAAAAAATCGGTAGCTGTCTCCAAATGCTTAACAAACCTTGTCAATTCAGCCTCACTGTGTTGCCATAAAATATAAACATCATCCACAAATCGAACATAATGCAGTAGATATTCAATCCACCATTGAGTGTTAGTACATACATTCATGTCTTCCCAGTACGCCAACACAAGGTTGGTGTATGAGTTTACACAGGGTGTGCCCATAGCCCCACCCTGTTTTTGTCTATAGTATGTACCATTACACATTAAAAACATTATTTTCAATTATAAGTTGTAGAACTTCCAGAATTAACTGGTTCATTATCCCATCAAACACTTTATTTTCTTTTAATACTTCCCTAGTCGCATTTAGGCCATAATTGTTGCTAATAACAGTGAAGAGGTTGTTAACATCAAGGGTAACCATTAACACATTAGTCATTATTTTATTCTCTACAACCTCCGATAGCATATTCAAAAAGTGTCCTGTACATAATTTGTAAAGTGAGAGTAAAACTTGAAGAACTAAAGGGACAGGGGTTGTTAGAACAAGATTTATTAGATTTTTTTCATATAGAATATCCTGTGACACCAATTTTTAAAGCACTTCCAAAAATCCATAAAAATATTATACCACCACCCATGAGACCGATAGTCTCAGGCAGGGGGTGGATAACTGAACATTTGTCCATATGGGTGGAGACTAAACTGAAAGTAGTGATGCAGTGCTACCCATGAATATTAAAAGACACAAGACACTTTTTGGAAGGAAGGAAGAAAAAGAAACTGATTAATGACTGTAAAGGAAAGAGAATACGTAGTAAAAAGGACACCACTTTGTTATGTAACACACAGGTTACAGGGATAATGATATTTTTATATCAAAACACCTTAAGTCTACAGAAAAAGGCATACATTTTCCAATGGAGAGGGTAGAAAAAAAGAGGCAAGGGGCAGGTGAAAAGGAAGAAATCAAAGCTGAGCATGGAAGGATTGAAGAGCAGTACTGTAAGAAAAAAATAAGAGAAAGACAGATGTTGACTACATGGTTCAAGCTGTGGATTTTACAATACCAGGCTGGAGGAGAATTTAATACACAATGAAAACAGTGGAATTAATAAGACTAATAGTGATGAAGATCTATCCATTGTAACAACTGATAGAGCAGATATTGCTGTATTAGAAGATGAAGATTCTTCAGAGCTGGCCAGCAAAGATATTCTTGTAATTGAAGATTCAATTACTAGAATAAATGATACTTATATTTGCAGAGATGATAATGAACATTGGATAGTGTTATGCTTGTCAGGAGCAACAATAGAATATGTGAGACTGGCCTTGGAATGCCTTAATGTAAGAAAGTATGGATCTGTTGGTACAATTGATGTCACCCGCAAGGATTCTCTGACTGTTAGTAGGGAAATGATAGCCCTCTTAGATAGTATAGCTTGTATTGGTGTTAGGACGTATTTTTCACAAATCACCTATAGAAAGGATAGACAGGTCACTGTGAATGAAAAGATTTTTTGGGTAAATACCTACATGGAAAAATTACCTGTTCTAAAAAATGGAAACGTATAGAGCATCCAAGCCTTTTTTGGGACACACATGTTCAGACATGATGGTGTGCATTTGTCAAGATCAGAGAAAAAAAATTTTGCAGCAGATATTTTGTAGTATTTGACAAACACTAGGCAGGATTTTTGCCAGGCTGAAAATTTAACAGTTCATTGATAGCAAAATTTAATGCATCTCTGAAAGTTGTTAATGCTAGGAACATTAATAATAATTTTTTTTTTCAATTGGAAAATTTGCTATGTCCCTATAAGATTGATGTAGTCATTGTTTGTGAAACATGGTTAAAGAACAATGACTGGAAACCAGTTCTGTCAGGGTATAAATGTTTTTACAGTAACAGACATTCTAACAAAAAATCATGTGGAGGTGTTATGATAGAGATTAAATATAGCAATGAGACCTTTGATTATTACACGTTCAGTGATAACACTAATACTATAGACCACGTAACTGTGGCGATAAAGACAACCCTGGAACATATAACAATTGTTGGAGTGTACAGACAGCCAAAGTCAAGTGCAAATGACCTAGGGGAATTCATACATTTCTTGCATGAAACACAGGAGGAAAGAATAATATTAGCTGAGGACTTAAATTTACCAGAAACTGACTGGAATAATATTGATTTGACAATGTTAGTAAGAAAATTATTCAAAGCATATATTCAGGACCAACAATTGCTTCAGATTGTAAAAAACCTACCAGGGAATGGGACATACTAGATACTGTTTGTGTTTCCATAGAAATTACTGTAACTTCAAGTCAAGTTTTACCAACATTGATGTGCGGTGATCATGGGGTTATAAAGGTCAATTTGTTGCTAGATAATTCAGCCAAACTGAAATCTAAGCCAATGCACGGAAGGTTAATTACAGATTATATGGAAGCAAAGTAGTCACTCTGTAAAACTAACTGAAGTGAGGTGTTCAGTGAAAAAACTGCACATGGCATGTGGAAAGTTTTGAAAGAGAAATTGTGAGTGCAAAAAATAAAAATAAAAAAAGTTTACCATCAGGAAATAGGCATACAACATTAGGGGGATATATATTTCCATAATAACAAGCTATCTGATTAAGGTGAGAGACAAAAAATATAAGAAATGGAAGAGAGGTCAAACTACAACTTTGAAAACTGAAATAAACATGCTGGACAAACAGATTAAGCATAGTGTGAGACAAGATCAAGAAAAGTTTGAAGAAAATGTATACAAAGATATTGAGCATAATAGGAAAATGTTTTATAGATACATAAGATGTGGAAGGAGTAAAGACACACAAATTGATAAACTGTGTGCAGATTCTAAAATGTATTCTCAAACACAACAGATTATAGATACAGTTACAAAATCTTATGAAAAACAATTTGGCTCCACAAAAGGGATGATACGTTGTCCTAGTGACATCCAGGTAACCCCAGATACTGGAATCAAATTAGATTATATTGAAAAAGAACTGCACAAACTAGATCCAAATGAAGCACAGGGAGAAGATAGAGATTAGTAACAATGAACTGAGAACACTTCAGCAAGAACTTACGGTACCACTATATTATTCACTAGGTCATATAAATATGGGGAGATTTCTCAAGATTGGAGATATGCACTTATTAAGCCTGTCTTTAAGGGAAAGGGGAGTAGAACAAACCCAGAGTCATATAGACCTTTAAGTCTACTTTCATATTGTGGGAAAATAATGGAGAAGGTAATACTGGATAAGTTATTGTCAGAACTGGATAGGTTGGGACTTGAAATCATATATCAGCATGCATATGTTAAAAACAGATCTATCGCCACCTGTAAAATGATGTTCTATAACAATATAATAACAGCTATGAATGAAAAATTGTGCTGTGATGTAATCTGTATAGATTTAACTTCAGCATTTGGCTGGGTCATACACAAACACTGATCAATAAATTAGTACAACTAGGTACTGATGTACTCTTGATAAGATGGCTAGCTGCATAGCTGACAAATAGGAACTGGCAAGTATCATACACTAACTGGACAGGTAAAATCCTTGGTTACAGTCAGGGCATCCCACAGGGCTCTGTCCTAGGTACTTACTTGTTTAGATTGTATCTTTCATACCTAACTTTTTTCTTATGAGGTGTTCTACAGTCTATATGCAGTTGATCTGAAATTGGGTAAACTGATTACATGTATTACAGATAAGGCATATCTGCAAAATAACTTGACTAAATTGACCATTTGGGCACAGGAGAATAATATGCTGATAAATATATCAAAAACTAAGCATATGAGATTTGGGAGACATAAATTGAAAGGTGAATATTTAATACAGCACACAGTGATTGAAACTGTAGACTCATTTAAGGACATGGGCATATGGGTAGATTCAGCTATCAGTTTTTCTAATCATGTCAACCAATTGGTTAATGATAGTTATAGAACTATAGGTTGTAGAAAAAGATTTATAAAGTCTAGGAAATCAAAAATAATGAAGTAATTGTTTGTTAGTTACATTAGACCCAAACTTTAGTATGGAACAACAATATGGAAACCCTGTAAGAAAACAAGCATGAGTAAACTGGAAAGAGTACAGCGGACATATACCAAGGGCATCCATGGATGTGAAAATTTAAGTTATTATGAAAGACTAAAATATCTGAACTTGTACAGTGTCTCTTACAGATATCTAACAGGAGATCTTATTCGGATATATAGGTCATTTAGAGACAGCTACCTCTGGGAATATTTGGGTTTATCAAAAAGTACTAGAGAATCATCAGACAACCTATGTAGATTCTATAGGAATGAGAAGTGTACTAACAAAGTAGCCAATGCATGGAATAGCCTATCTAATTACATTAAAGCAAGTACTAGTTTAGATATTTTTAAGAACACTTATTTAAGACACTTATTATGGGAACAAGTGTTTTGGTATATTGGCAAGCTAGAAGGACATTAATGCCCATGCTTGAAATATTTGTATGTATATATGTATTATAAGGGTACTTGTGGTTTAAAGACCTCAGTGCATGTGTGATCTGGTGAATAATGACTCCAAACAGACACTTCACTGTGATCTTCTCCTTGTTTAGCCTGGTAAGGAGTATATCAGTATATCTTAAAATGGAATCCCCAATATCTAGATTGTTTGGCTGTGTGGTGTGTTGCCTTATGAGCTTGTAAGTGGGGTTACAGTGATTTTCAGTTATGTGTTGTGTGAGCTGCTGTATTTTTTGGGTGTGATCAGGGCCACTGAGAGATGCTTTTAGGAGGTCTTGGAGGTTTGGGTAGATTACAAGTGAGTACCTCCACATATGTGAGTCTAGGTGTTTGCTCCTTAGTCTTTTAGTGAGTGCTTTGGTTGTAACACTGACAAACTAGGTTGTATTTTTCATGAGTGTTTTTGAGAGCTTTGCCTCCAATTACATTGTGTATCTACATCTCGTATACACTGTGTCAGTTCTAAAATTAAATGGTTGTCAATGAACATGAGGCAGTTACTACAGTTTCCCAAGGATGCTCATATCCACCAAGCTAGAAACAGGAATGAAAGGGAAATGCCATTATACCATATCCTTAGTAGATGGAAAGGAGTATGGCAGAATCACTTAAAGGTCTAAGTAAGAGAGTTTGGTAGTATGTTATTAGATTATCTGCAGTGGTGCCACCCTCTGCACAAACGGGCAGCTCTTTGAGCAGCTATGAACAGTGGGAGACTATGGAGACCATTTCCAATACAGGATTTTAAACTGGTCTGGTTTGGCTGTATATAAGGCACAGGTAACTGTGTTTATGAGATGCACAAATGCAAAGCTTTTATACCAGTGGTATGAAAGACTTTTAGGTTCATAGGTTCATAGGTTCATACTAGGCTATCTGCCCGAGGGCATTTACAAGCCTAGCCCATAGTTTTGTGGCTTACGCCACCCCTTTAGTATGGGGAACTATACCCATTATTTTGCTGTGCCTCTGTCGAGCAGTGACACTGAGGTAATCCCTGGGGTATATCTGCGATCTCCCATCCATTGGTCAAGATTTCTCTTGAACAAGGCCAGCGAGGTGCTCTGCCTCACATATACCGGGATTTTGTTCCACAGCATAGGGAGTCTTTGGGTGATGAATCTATCCCTCCAGCATGTCCTATTAATAGCCGTGTCAAGGTTTAAGTCTCCCGCCCTTGTGGCTCTGACGGATCTAGATTTTTTGAGGTGAAGCATATTCATCAAATCTGGGTTTGACATGGCCTTGTATGTTAGGCAAAGGTCACCTCTGAGCAAGCGGTAGGCGACTGAGTAGAGCTGGAGTTCTTTCAGTCAGGCAGCAAAGGACAGATGTTTGAGACCCTTTATCCTTTTGGTGAGGAACTTTTGTGGCCTCTCCAGCTGCTGCAAGTGTCGGGTCAGATACATTCCGAATGGGGCATTGTACTCAATCATTGGTCTGATGAGTGATGAGTATAGGGAGACTATGACCTCCCTTGATCTAGATGAGAATCCCTTCATGATAAGGTGAGCAGTGTAGAAGGTCTTCCTAACTACTTTAGCTACATGGGTGTCGAATGACAGACTACTATCAACCTGGGTCCCCAGGTCCCTGATAACTTCTTCTGTGATCAGTGGATTGCCACCTATTTGGTAGCTAGGGGTAACCTTGTTTTTCCCGAAGGGTATGACTATGCATTTTTTGGCATTTAACTTTAGGCCATGGCTCTGGCACCAGTTATCCATTTCTGTGAGACCCTTCTGAAGGATATCTGTGTCAGATGTGTTTTCTACTATGGCCCAGTTTGCAGTCATCTGCAAACTTTGTCAGCCATAACCCTCCTGTGTTTGCTTGTACTTCGGAAAAGTAGATGCCAAACAAAAGTGGGCCCAGGACTGAGCCCTGTGGTACACCACTTGTGACAGGCTTTGAGTCTGACATGGCGCCAGCAACTCTGACCCTGTGGGTTCTGTCACTTAGCCAGTTTGCAACCCATCTTGTGATGTATGGGTTAACATTTAAGCTGATGAGTTTTTCAATGATACCCGAGTGGGGTATTGTATCGAAGGCCTTTGCCAGATCGAGGTAGGCTGTATGGACTGCCTTTCCCTCATCAATGGCTTTGGTGACTGTTTCGAAAAAGTCAAACAAGTTTAGAAGGCATGATCTGCCTTTGACAAAGCCAAACTGGGATGGATCCAAAGTCTGCAAATTCCCTATGTCTTTATTTATGAGGTCCATTATGATCCTCTCCATGGCTTTGCAGATAAGGCTTGTCAAGCTAATGGGCCGGTAATTTCCAGGGTCGGTGGAGGCACCGCCTTTGTGAAGTGGGACCACAGTTGCAGTGCACCACTCCCTGGGTACATATCCAGAGGTAAGACTATGATTAAACAGCTTTCCTAGCTGTGGGTTTAATTCCTCGTTGAGTTCGTGGAGCACACAGCCGGGGACACCATCAGGTCCCATGGATGCTGTGTTTTTTGCTTTGGAGAGCAGTTCTCACTTGGGCGTTGGAGATGTTTGGGGGCTGCAATCGCTTGGTATAGATATCTCTCCTTTGGGGAGGGGAGTTTGCACTGAACCTGTCAGCCAGTATGTTGGCAATGTCTGTAGGATCAGTAATCTTCACATCATTTTGAACTAGTTCTGAGCATATCTGGGAGTTCCTCCCAGGTTTCTAACATAGCTAAAGAAGGCCTTATGATTGTCTTTTGAGTCTTTAGCTATTTTTCTCTCAAAATTTGCTTTGGATGATTTTATGAGAGCTCTTAGTTTTTACTTATAGTGATCAAGGGTGTCTTACCTTTTAAGGATTTTGCTCTATCTTGTAGTAGCTTCCTCCTTTTGTTGTAGAGTTTGTTTATGGCTGGGGTCCACCAGACTGGACGCTTGCCTTTGGTACAAAGAGTCTTTGTTTTGCTTGGGATTGCCTTATCCATGCAGTCCTGCAGGTGCTGGTAGAAGGCATTTGTAAGTGATTCAGCGGCTTGAGTACTGTTTTCCGCCTCGGGGCCTTAAAGGAGACCACACTAGTCTTTAGAAGTGTGAAGTCGGCTTTCGAGAAGTTTTTACTGTGGTCTTTTTATTTCAGGTGGGGGTGGGATGAGGACCTCCAGCGAGATTAGTTTGTGATCTGATCTCACCAGTGAGGGGTATACTTCTGGTGTTGAACATTGTGCTCCCATGTTCGTGATGATGAGATCAAGTATGTTTTCTCCTCTTGTGGGGATGGTGACTAGTTGTTCCATGGCATTTGAGTTTATGAATTCCAGGAACTTTTGGGCTAGGGTGTTTGGGCTTGAGTAGTGTTCCCAGTCTATATTAGGGTAATTGAAGTCACCTAGTATGATGGTGTTTGGTGATACATTTATCCCCTCTAGTGTTTTCAGGAAGGCCATGTGAGGTTCCTGAGTTTGTGAGGGTGGCCTGTAACATGCTACAATTTGCAGAGCAGTCTTGCCTATGGTTAATTGCACCTGGATGGTCTCCGATGCATCGTGCGTTGCCACCAGTCTTGAGGTGTGGGTGTCCTTGATGAATATGGATACCCAGTTAATCCTTCAGGCCAATCAGGCAAACACACAATAAGCCTTCCTCCAGCAGTTCCCAATTCAGATGGTTTAAATCACCCCTCTGCTCCCACCAGAGTGCAGAATAAAACCCTCTCAATGTAAAACAAACTAGTTTTGAATTCAAGTGCTGTAACAAATGCTTCCCAAATACAGAAATACCAGCAGGATGAGAGGCAATTACACAGTTACACCCTCAGGCCAATCAGATAAACATGCAATAAGTCTCCCACCAGCAACACTCTGCTCCCAAAAGAGTGCAGAATAAAACTGTCAATGTAAAACAAACTGGTTTTGAGCTCAAGTCCAGTAACAAATGCTTTACAACAAAAGGCAGAACTCCTGCAGCATCAGGAATCCTTGGGAATAAGTACTCAAGCCCTGAGAAAAGTTTCCAATTACAGAAGATGTGTGCAAATTTAGGAGAAATTCTACAAACACAGAAAAACTTTGCAAAACTTAACAGTAATTTGGCAAACTCAGGAAGAAGAAAACACAAAGCATAACAGCCGCAGTACCATATTTCAACTTTCAGTTGTTATTAGACATGTACACTGACCGTGAAAAAGCCATATTTTATTTAATAGTTTTCATATGATGATCATGTATTTTCACATGCAGCATGCCTTCTCTCTCCCGTCCCCATAAAGGTATCCATTTCCTATGTACACCTTTATACCTTTAATGCCTGATTACACAGAAATTCAGAAACTAGAATAATAATTTATTCCAAACCCTCACTCTTGAACATGTATATGTGCTCCTAGCATTGATTACTTGCATCAGTTCTGCATAACTCCATTGCATATTTTGTCTTTCTAACTGATAGATAAGACTACTACTTTAACATTTATATGTCCCAGGCATTGGGAGAGTCTGCATTTCTTCACCCCTAACCAATATAATCAATATCTGGGGCTCACACCTTTTGGGTTACAGAAAAGCCAAGTTAGATAAGTCCACAGATTGTCCCCCTGCTCCTTTACAAGTAATTATTGACCACACTCCCTCTCCCCCATACTAGCCATGTCAGTGACTGTTTTGCATAACTCATATAACAGCCACGGTAATCTATTTCATTTGCAACTATAGAACGCATTACCCCCCCCCCCCACACCGACTTCCATAAAACATAAAAAGCATACCAGTGTATGATGCTATGGGCAGTGTGTACTGTCACCACTCCTCACATATCTATATGGATACCTGCAGAAAAGTGAAAAAAAAGAATCAAAACAACTGCATATCAACTTGGCGCTTTCAGGCACTATACAAAGTTGCCCATATTTCCCAAAAGTATTAATCACTCTGCTCTGCCCTTAATTCACAGCTCACCAAAAAAGTAGCTTAGTCGTAGCAGTACAGCAACCAGGAACAGTACCAAAAGTTAGGAAGGGGACAAAACCCCATAATTACTGAGGAATCTGAAATATTCCCCTTCTCTTGTACATAGAAACATGCTGGAAAAAATATTTCCCATTAGTATCCATTCTTCTGAAGAGTATGAAGTCTGTAACTCCAAAGTTTGCCATTATTAATATCAGCAATCATTACAAACTTATCAGACAAGAACGGTACACGTTATAGCCAGCCATGGCCTCATTCTACCCATTTATGAAACCCGCCAAAGCCCACATCCCATGAATGGAACAGTTCCTAGGACTCCAGCAGAATGGCACAGTGAAACAGCTAAGAAACAAATTCATTTATTTTCTGATCTGTTTCAAATGAAAAGACAACAATATTAAGGCAAAATGCATGACTACTATCTTTCAAAAACTAAAGTGATTCACCTAAATCTCTCAAGACAGTTTCCTTCTTCCATACCTCTCAACTTCTTTGCTCAAGAATTCTGGACAAATCCAAAAATAATAAGCATGCAAAAGACCCACAATCAGGAACAATTTTTAAATATTACACTAATTCACTTAAGTTAATAGAACAACAGGTTTTGTATCAGCATGCATATTTGAACAATAAGTATGAAACTATAATGATTGACATTACTGACTGATTGTAATCCTCATGACTTAACAAAAAAATCTAAAATTTTATAAGGTACAAGGAAAAAATATCACACATCAGGCAAAAGTGTAGGCAAGAATTTACAAATTGTAAACATCATAGCTATAATGAACTATACCCCAATATAAAAGGTATAGGTTATGCCAGAATGCTGAATTATACTATTACAACCATACTGAACCACCACAACCACCATAAAATGTGCAGGCCCTGAGTTGGTACTGCAGAATATTATCTCTTTGCCCATATCACATTGTCTGTCTTCTGGTTACAAGTCTCTGTAGATCAAAGAAAAGACTTCCTTTACAAGGAATTACTGTGGAAAGCCTCTATGCCATATCATGGTGGCCTTTCTGAAAGATGTCCACTGATACCAGTGCTGGCATTCAGCACCAATTGTTTGTGCCACATCACAGCAGCCAATCCAAGAGGTTCATCTAAACCATTTGCAGTGTTCAGCACCAAACATGTGTGCTACATCATGGCAACTAGTCTCACAGGTCCATTCTCACAATGAGCAATATGTAGCATTAACAAGCCTCTGTGAGGTAACATGGAAGGTGATCCACAAAATAAGATTCATCCTCTGCACTCAGGCAAGCTAAGCCAACACATTCAGTATACCATAACAGCCCACGCATGGTCAGAGTAATAGTATTAATGCATTTAAACCCACCACAATGACCACCTCTGATTTCATGACCTTTAAAAAGACTAATTTTTCAATATTATATGATGATATCTCAAAATTCAAATGCAAGGTTTCTGGCCCCCATATAGCCTCAGTTGCCACCTCTACTAATGAATTTCACTCCATTCTAAGAAGCAGCATAAATCAAGCTGAGCAAAAAAAAAAAAAAAAAAAAAACTAATTAAGGCCTATAATACATCAAACTCTACCCACATTAAAGATTCTGTCAAAAAGCTTCAAAAAAGTCTGAAAGTTATTATAAGGAAAATCATAGTCAAACACAAATTAAAATTAGCATCCACAAGCAAAAATAAGAAATATCTTAAGCAATCTTTAAGCAGAGCCACAGGGTATGAGTTATTGAAAATGCCTACAATTATATCCCTCCATAATGTAATCCCAGGAACTACAGACCCATCAACCTAATAAGTACAGTTTGTAAAATCATACATTGCATTAATTTATATCTGTTTATATAAGCCAAGTCAGAAAAAAAAAAACGAGCTAGACCCACAACACTATGGGTTTATCATAATGAGAGTGTGGCTATTTAATTTAGTAAACTTCTTCAAGGAAGTCAATGCAGCTGTAGATACAGCAATGCAGCAGCCATGTAGTTCATACCTGGATCTAACTAATATTTGTTGAAAAATCAAAATTTATTCCATTTATATCATTAGATGTTAGAATTACTTCATGCAAAGATTTCCATTTTGAATTATAAGATGAATTTAAGAAACGATTCACAGTATTTAAGTTAATAGACTTCATATACAAATCAATATTAGGGGAACCAATACCATTCTGATCCCCATTTTTTATGTGCCAATCAAAAGGTATTCTTGTTTTTTAGGATGCCATAAATATTTCAATAATGTAGAATTTATTATTTTAATATTTTTTAAGATGGTGATAGGATCAACGCCTGAGCACTATACAATAATTTCAGTAACATTATCATTTTTATTACTACAGGTCTTTCTTCCATTGAAAAATGCATTCTGTTCCAAGTTTTAATAAGTTTTAATATATTATTATTATTATTATTATTATTATTATTATTATTATTATTATTAATTATATTATTATAATTTAATGTTATTGTTTCTTTATATGTAGTTCTTATATTAATTCCTAAGTATTCAAGCTGTCTATTTCCCCATTTAAATTCCTTATAGCTTTTTAAATTAGGGGTTATTTTTATTTATTAGTAAAGTTTCAGTTTTATTGTGATTAAATTTAAGGTCAGATGTTTTCTAAAAACATTTTATTGAATCAATAATATTTCCTAATGAAGACTTAATAATACTAGAAGTCAACAGAATATCATCTGCAAATAGTTGCATTTTAGAATTATCATTATCATTGATATAAAAACCTTTTATTTCCTTGTTTTGCCTGATATATTCAGCAAATGTCTCTAACGACAAGGCGAACAAGAAAGGGGAAAGAGGGCATCCTTGCTTTGATCCTTTCAATACTTTAAAGGGGCAAGACATAAAGGATCCAATTGTAGATTCATAGGTTTGTAGGTAGGTACTAGGCTATCTGCCCAAGGGCATTTATAAGCCTAGCCAGAGTGTGTCACCTTTTGCCGCCCCACTGATTAATTAACTGAGCCTCTATTAAGAAGAGCCAATGAAGTGATCCCAGGGGTGTATAGGTTCATAGGTAGGTTACTAGCAAAGGAAAAAGTATTATTATACAATTTTATTATTATTTCAATAAATCTTGAGGAAAAATTGTATTCTTGAAGCACTTTTTGTAAATATATCCAATTGACTAAATCAAAAGCTTTTTGATATCCAAACTTAATATTGACAATTCTTTTTTTTAATTTTATTAGCAACATCTGTTAATGATAAAAGCCTTATAATATTATCTTGTACCTTTCTTCATAATATGAAACCAGTCTGATCTTCATTTATTAGGTTTGGTATTATAGTATTTAATCTTATTGCCATAATGGCATGTATAGCTTTTTTAGATTTACTTAAATTTCTTTAATATGATTAACATTATTTAATACTTTTAATCTGATTGCTAATCTATACAGATGTTTAGGATTTATAGTATGTCTGCAATCTTAGTTTCTCCATGCCTATTGATATTTTATGATTTGAAATTTCTATCTATTTTTGATTTAATATTTTAAGTTCTGTATTCATTTTTTTATCTAATGGTTTTAAGTTAATTTTAATTAATCTATTCTTGCCTGAAGGATATTTAATTTGTTATCCCATTCTTTCTTTTTTAATAAATACCAGCTTTTTATTCTACTATATATATATATATATATATATATATATATATATATATATATATATTAGGACTTTAACATGTCCCATAGAATAACATTTGAAGCCTCTCCATTATTATTGGTATCTTTGAATAAATTTAACTCCTTTAAAAAACATTATTTAAATTATTTAAGTTTAACAATATCAGCTGGAATTTTTTGCCAAAATATTAATTCATTGGGTTTTAGAATAATTTTAAGAATAATAGTGTTATGGTCAGACATAAAACAAGACATTATTGATACTTCATCAACTTTTGAATATAGCCCATTGGATACAAAAGCATCATCAATAGTTGTTTGGGTGCCAAATGTATATGAATAATGAGTATAATTCAATGAATTTGCTACTTTCAATTCTTAAATACTTCTAAGATTCATTAAGCTTGTAAAGTTATTTATTTGTTTAGTAGTAGTTGTTATTTGAGGTTGCATATCCTTAGTGGTATCATTTTGTGATAATATGCAATTAAAATTTACAACCAATAATATTTCACCTTTTGCATGCAGTGTTACAATATCTAGATATTTTTGCTACTTTGGAACCAATTCCAGGGATCCAATATGTTTAATAAAGGTGTAAACGTTTTTATCAATTTCAAGAACTACTAACCCCATTATACCACTTTTATCAGTATAAAAATCAATTATTTTAGGCATAGTCTGTGATTTTTTTCAAAGCATTATAGTGCCTCTTCTTTTAACTCTATAATGAGAATCTACAAGTATTACATATTCTTTAGAAATCAGTTTGTTTATATATTTTTTTATTAAATGTCTCTCTTGTAAAAAACTATATTTGCTTTATTCATTATATATTTAAATAAATAAAGTACTACATATTCTTTAGAAATCAATTTGTTTATATCTTTTTATTAAATGTCTCTCTTGTAAAAAACTATAGTTTCTTTATTCATGTTTATATATTTAAATAAGCTCTCTCTTTTCAGAGGATTATTTAAACCATTTACATTCAATGACATACATTTATATGTAGTTATTTTTAAAGTGTGGCAAGTCTACCAAAGTTAAATAAAGACTTTGATAAGTTTTATTATAATTAAAATCAAGATTTTTTTTTTGGTATAGACAAAAACCTATACCTATTTAACAATAATAAAGTAAAAGTAGTTGCAATCCCTAGCATGGAATGTCATTCCTGGTTTGATGATGTAGTCATGCAAACCACCATCCAACATCCATTTTAAAATTTTCCCTCTAATCTTCAGCTTTTACATGTAATAATGTCTATTTAATAACTTATATAATTACATATCACCTGCTATTACTAAGAATTCCTATTTATCTAGTTATATTTATATATATATATATATATATATATATATATATATATATATATATATATATATCATCATCATCTTCTTTCAGCTGTTCCCATTAGGGGTCACCACAGCAGATCACCTGTTTCCATTTCTTCCTGTCCTCTGCATCTTGCTCTGTCACACCAACCACCCGCATGTCCTCCCTCACCACATCCATAAACCTTGTCTTAGGCCTTCCTCTTTTCCTGTTACCTGGTAGCTTCATCCTTAGCATCTTTTTCCCAATATACTCAGCATCCCTCCTCAGCACATGCCCAAACCAACATAATCGTCCCTCTCTGGCGTTGTCTCCAAACCTTCCAACCTGGGCTGACCCTCTAATATACTTATTCCTAATCCTATCCACCCTCGTCACACCCAGTGCAAATCTTAACATCTTTAATTCTGCCACATCCAGCTCAAACTCCTGCCTTTTTGTCAATGCCACTGTCTCCAACCCATATAACATAGCTGGTCTCACTACCCTCTTGTAGACCTTCCCTTTCATGCTTACAGGTACTCATCTGTCACAAATCACTCCTGACACTTCTCCACCCACTCCATCCTGCCTGTACTCTCTTCTTCACCTCTCTTCCACACTCACCGTTACTCTGAACTATTGACCCCAAGTATTTAAACTCATCCACGTTCGCCACCTCTACTCCTTGCATCCCCACCATTCCTCTATCCTACCTCTCATTCACACACATATATTCTGTCTTAGTCCTGCTGACCTTCATTCCTCTTCTCCCTAGAGTATATCTCCATCTCTCCAGGGTCTCCTCCACCTGTTCCCTACTCTCACTAAGATATATATATATATATATATATATATATATATATATATATATATATATATATATATATATCTTAGAGTAACTTATATATATCCAGAATTTGCTGAAGAACATATATTACAAACTATTTACATCTAATAATTAATTAACACTCTGAACCCTTTTAATTGCTTCACATCCATTAATTGGCTTCCTTCCTTCCTTAATATGCATCTAAAACATGTTTATCTTATAATTCTGATACAAAACCATCACTTCTAACATATATTATTGTCAGTAAAAGGGCAAACATTTTTATAACTTGATTATTGATGAAAGAATAGCCCTACAGACATTGAAAAATGAGGACTCCTTAGTTATAAGACTGGCCAATAAGTGAGGAGCAACAGTCGTAATGGATAAAAACTATTACTTGGACAAAATTATACATATGTTAAAGAGTGACAGTACTTATCATGAAGCTAACTTTTCTATGGTTAGGAAAGTTATGGAACAAATTAGTTATATGTTGAATGATTTAAAAATAGTAATGTCATTGATGATGTTATTTCTGATTTCGTTTTTGTTTCACTTCCTATTATACCTATTTTTAAAGCATTGCCTAAAATCCAAAAGGACCTGAGAGATCCTCCAATCTGACCCATAGTTTCTGGAAGGGGTTGGGCCACTGATTTTTGTTCAATCTGGGTTGAATCCAAACTTAAAGAAGTGGTATCTAAAACCCCCAGGATACTCAGTGACACAGCTGATTTTTTAACTAAGTTGTTTGAATTTTTAGAGGCATTTGAAAGCAATAAACAGGTTTTAATGGTTACAATGGATGTTAGGAATTTATTCATTATGATACCTAATAGGTATGGGTTACAGGTAATTGAAAAGGTATTAAGATTGAATAATCATTTCAGTGATGATCATTTTTCAGATTGTCTGTTTACTGGAGTTAGTCTTAGATAATAATATTTTTAGGTTTGGACCATATTATTGGCAGAGACAGGGGGTGGCCATGGGCACCCCCTGTGCAACTTCTTATGCCAATTTGGTCCTGGCCCATTGGAATGATGAGGTTTTAATTAAGGGGGAGCATTTGTGGAAACAGTCTATTATTTTTACGGTCATTTTGTTGATGACATTTTTCTTTTATGGAACAGTACTGAGGGGTCTTTGCATGAATTTGTCCAATACCTTGAATCATCCACAGATTTCCTTAAGTTTACCATGAATTATTCAACCACATACATAGATTTTTTGGAAGTGGGATTGGAGCATACCAAATCTGGTTTTAAGACCAATGTTTTTGTGGAAAGACTGTTGGATAGCATGCATCCAGGGTATGTTACAGATAATATTATTAAAGGACAGGCACTCAGGCTGTCCAGACTGCACACAGATGAATCTGAGTTCCAGAATGAGATGATAAGATTTTCATCTAGAGTTAAATCCATGGGGCTATAAAGCCAGGGAGATAGAGCAAGGGATTTATGATGCATCCCATCAAAGACAGTTAAAGGGAGCACCCTGGTTCTCCTCGCAAGGAGTACAAAATACGAAGACAGGCAAGACGCAAGGCAGAGGACAACAGGGTGATTTGATTACTAAAAGTAAGGTTAATTTATACATGACCTTTGGTAGCAATAATAAAAAAATATGTGATGTGATAAGGAGGAATTGGAAGATCTTGAAAACTGATGATGGGCTGAGAGATTTAGTGGGTGATGTTCCAAGCTTTGTTTATAAGAAGAATCAAAATTTAAAGCAAATCTTGTTTGATAGGAATCCATTTAAAAGTGATAAAAGCCTAACTTTTCAAAGCAAGAGAAAGGGGACATACCCATGCTATAAATGCAAACCTTTATACATCTTGTTATAGGCAAGGCATATTGCCCTAACCTTTTAGCTAGTTGTGATACTGAAAACATTGTTTATTTGGCTAAATGCCTGTCTTGCATGTCTTTCTATGTGGGAAAGACTAATTGTAGGCTAAAGACAGAATTTTTAAACATCTGTCAGATATTAGGTTAAAATGTATACATAATGCCTTATTTCAACACGTAAATGAGAATGATGGGCATCATTTTTCTTTCCTCGTATTACAGGTGATCAAATCTAACCCCAGAGGGGGAGACATAAAAAGCTATACTGAATTTTGTGAAGTAAAATGGATAATAGAATTGGGGGCAGATAGGCTCCCTGGTATAAATGGTGTAGTACCTTTAAAGCCTGTTTTGAGTAGGCATAGACCTAACATCTAATTTATTTATTTTAATTGTTCTTATGCATTGATTGGCTGTTTGTCTATATTTAATTTGGTCTGGTAGAGTGTTTTTTTGTCTGATAAAGGGTTTTCCCGAAAACACTTACTAATCAGTAATAATGTGTTCATTTATTAGCCTGGTGGTCTACGTTGCTATTTTTTACATGCTATCAATCATAACCAGCAATGTAATCCTAATTATTTATTTTTTGTTTGAATTAGTCTATGATCCAAATGGATCCTTAGTAGCTGTCTAATGATATGTATAGTGGGTTTGTTATACATTTGTGTAAAGACTGGCAAAGCTTTTATTCAAAAAAAAATTTATATATAGAATGCAACAAAATGAGTCATTACTAATGTAGCTATAATGAAGTCTACAACTTGTGGCTTATATGCACTCCAAATGGCTATCATCTTACTTTGAATAGATATTCTTCCAGATTCCTGGAAATTGTTTTTCCATATTATATTACTAGTAGCACAGTCAAATACTTAAATTTATATTTACCCTGGACTCATCGATCCCCTGATCACTTTCCACAAAGAGAATCCCATGGTCAAAAATCATACAAAGCCAGGTGGAGAAAAAGGATGTTCAAAGAAGTCTACCCTACTCCATCACTAAGCACCCAACATTTTAACAAGCTCAAACAGAAGAATGCACATTGCCATATCTATATCAAAAACAGAACCCCACATCAATTACAGCATTTCAGCAACTCTGTAAAATATTAATGCATCCGAGTCTTCACCAGTCTACAAGTAAGTTCACAGAACATCATGGTCAGACATCCAGTGTTCAAAGCCCATGGGGAAGGATTATGACAAAACCAATACATTTCAGAGACTTTAAGAATTAATTGCCATACTAAAATCTGGTTTTATAGTTTAAAACTATCATTATTTAAAATGTACTTGTAGTTAATGCAGCTGAAAGTTCTACACAAATGTATCTCACTGATCCAGTGCAGTTTTCCATTTTGACATTGACACTTTAAGGTTAGAGGTCATTCTCATCTTCCTGGTGTTTCTAGGTATTCACATAGGTGCAGTTTTCCTTCTCTCATCACTATATGGCTCGTGATTCAGTTCTGAATCTCCAAACAGGCAAAGAGTTTCCCCTTAGCAGTGGGAAAAGCTAACAGATGCTTAAATTTAACTGAAGAACAATGCTCATGACTAACAGTCTGTGAGATAAACTTTTAAACACATCAACGGATATAGTACAACATTCACAATAACTATATATACAATAGAAAGTGTACTAATGTATCCTATAAGATGTTATAACATTTATACTTTGGCTTAAACATACATACCTAAAGAATTATATTTTAACATACTTACTTAAAAATAATAATACATGAAATAAAATAAAAAAAACTGCCAGCAACAGTCTCATAATAAAATGCATAAATCACTATTCTATATTTAAAGTAAAACTCATTACCACTTATATATTTTAATAACTATAAACTTCTTAATATTTTAGCATTTAAATGCATACTTCTTTTTTTAATTCTAACATGTATATATGCATACCTGTAAAGAATTTAAGTATATATTTTAATTTACTATAGTTTTCTAAGTACTAATCTGTCATAAAAATAGATATTATTGAACTGAATGTCATTGTATATGTTTATACTAATATTTTCTTAACTTGAACAAATGTAAAGGTTTTACCTTAGAAATATTATGACCTGCTGTGGCATCTGAAATAATACATTTGTTTTAATCACTATGCTTGATAGCACTATAAGTGATAAGAACAGGTCAAGAGAAAAAGAAAAGGTTAATTTTTACCTTTCTTTAATTTTTTTTGCTGCTACTATTTCCTTTTGTTGACCATCCATCCTTTGACATATGTCTTTTTAAACTCACTGAAGCCCAGTCCATTTCCTCTTGGTTAGGAGTTTATTTTTCTGAGCATAGTCCAGTGTTTCATCCAATGAGTTGAATATATTTTATCTTTCATATAAAAACATCTTTATTCTCACAGGAAAAAGGATTTGAGCCTTAATATTTGATTTCTTAAGGCTTTTATTTGATGGCACAAAGGCTTTCATCTTAGACATTACTGTAGAAGTATAATCATTGTCAAACCTAATTGAATTGCCATTAACAGTTATTTGAGAGTTTGACCATGCTGTTTTCAATATCAAATCGTTATCCTGTGTAGACATGAACCTGACAGTAGTAGATTTACCTGAATATGAGTTTTTTGTTGTTGCAATATTTGAAAGAGATCTATGTGCTCTTTCAATTCCAAAAGAAAGTGCTTCAGACAGATTCAGGATTTTTGGTAACCAAGTATCCAGGAATTGTATCATGTTATTCCCTTCTTCTTTTTCAGGTACACCATAACGTTGTATATTGTTTCTTCTGGACCTGCATTTTCTCCAAAAGAGTAGAGTTTTGTTTTAGCAGGAACTCCACTTGAGTTTCATTTTCATTTAACCTACCATCCACATCCTGTAGTGATTCCTCTATAGATGTGATTTGATATTAATGTTTTTTGATTATTTCATTCAGCAAGTCAATTTGTCTCTTATTTTCTTGTTTTATTGTATCAGTCTTGTTCTCCAGTTTGTCTATTTTGACTGATATCTCCTGCATACTAGCAACAAGAGTCTATAGATCTTTCTTCATTCCATTTTCTTGTGAGGAAGATTTAAAATGACTCATGACTGCACTTATTCAGTTGAACTTCTGACAGGATTAAATGAATATACAAACTTCAAAACTCTGTTTTCTTGCTGAAATTTCTTCACACGTTCTTTCCTATTACTAATATTATCATTTCAAAGATTTTTTTTTGTTAAAAATTAAAAAATCCTGTCAAAAAAAAACTAAATAGAGGGAGAGCAGAATTTTTATGCTGTTAACTGCTTGGCATTCTGGCCACGTCCCCCCTAATCTAACCAACACCTTTGATGTTATTCCCCATGCTGGTATTCTAAATAGTCTTGAATTTCTAAATCAAGATCCTTATATTGTAAGACAGAGAGCAAACTGGCTGATAGCTAGAACCCATGTAGTTAAAGTACAGATGCCACCCCAGAAAGCAAAAAGGTTGTTATAGACATTACTCAGGGCTGAGTACTGAAATCCCTTCTGTTCAGCATGTACTTTTTGGATCTCCAAATCATTAACTGGGATATATCACTGACTAAATTTGTCATTAACTTCAAGATGGTGTTATAATTCATTCAGCAGCTGATACCAGCAAGGTATAAACTATATAAATTGATGGTGTATTAGGAAATGGCTTAAGTTAAAAGCAAAGGAATGTATCATTGTCAAATTTCGTAAACAAAAGATGAAAACAGTTCACATTATAGATGGCATCCGACTCCAAAGTGACATGGACAACAGAGATCTCAATTTCTTGTGAACAACTCCCTGTCTTTTGACCACCATGCAATGAGAGTAGCCAGGACTCTGGCTTAGAACATTTGATAAGTAAGTTATCTTTCCTCCATACTCTGTCTTGATCAGACCAATTATGGAATATAATGCTGCTGTCTGTATGCCTTATCCAAACACATCACACAGCTACAAATACCTCTTAGGTTCCTAACTAAAGATCACCAGACTATAGACCTTCATTCATCAAGACAGGCTTGAAACTCTATCTCTATATTCTGCCTCATATAGAATCCTGTGCTGTGATTTATGTCTATCATTCTGTGTTATTGATAATTCAAGCCTACTTGATCTCCTGCCCCTTCTCAGAACAATGGTCACACAAACTCTCAAACTAAAGACTTGAATCTCCAGCAACAAACAGCACGTGTGGGAGGAACAATATTATTACACAATCCTCGCCCATTCTCTAGAATATATTACATAAAAAACAGAGTGATACCTGTGCTTGCTTTGAAGCAAACCTTGATAATTAGATGGGTGTCCATAAATTCATCCCTCTCCTGGAGATATGAGGTGATCTGTGAAGATGAGTGTTGAGAAGGGCTAGCTCTGTCTTGTATACTATATTAATCAGTGATTCTATAAATATATACAGCGACCAGGAATTTCATTTTTGTCTGATCACAGTAACAGGACATGGGTAACCAACCCACAACCTATTACTACACAGTATAATATCCAGTGATTGGTGGCCCTTAGTAACTAGTCACAGTCCTGAATTATCAATCTCTTGTCACATATTACTATGAAAGAGACTACAGAGAACTGTGCAGTATAAGTGTCTGCAATCAGTTGCCCTTAGCAACCAATACCAGTGGTTTCCCAACAATCTCTAGTCTAGTAGTTATTTGATTATTTTCAGATTGTCAGTAGCATTGTTTTGCTGAATATTGTTAATGTGTGATGTCTCTGAACTATGTGACTTTGCATCACAACAGACACTGAATACTAAACTGATCTTTATGCAAACCATGAACATGTGCATCTGTGTACATTCCCACACATTCTGCTACTGTGCCACACTCTTTAATTCCTGGATACTGTAACATTTTCCCCCACAAAGAATAAGTGCATGTCAGATAGGCTCCTCACATGTTTCTCCTGCCGTCTGCATAAGCCAGCTGTGGGAACTCAATCTAATGTACCATACCTTGAGATGGCTGTTACAACACCTAAACACTGAATGCTTAAGCATTAAGCCCAGCTCACTGGTGCCATGCCCAAGGTTGTTTCATCCCACTCTGCCATGAAACCAACATCAGGTATTCCTGAATTACATCACTTTTTGAACATACTACTTCTTCAAGAAGGGGTCCAAGCCAGATGCAAACTTTTCCATCTTCCTGGGAAATAATACTTCCTCACTTATCCTCTGAACCACTGAACAACTAAACTTGTTTCTTCAGATAGTACTCTCTTCTTTCCATGCATCTGTTTTTTAAAAGCCGCCAGCCTACTCTTACTTTTTGGAGTACATTGAGGTACTTAAAAGTTTCTGTTGCATCCCCATCTGCCTCTTCTTTTAATTATATGTTAGGTTCTTCTTGTCTGTGTTTGCATGGCACACACTGCACAGTGTTCTCCAAAATTATTGCCCTCTTTTTATCTGGCTATGTCCTGACAAAAATAAAGCCTTCAGAACTGTACACAATGGTCCAAGATAGGGCCTAGCTATTAGTCTTTATAGTCAGTTAATGACTTCTTGTTCTGCTATTGGTAATTCTGCCTTGCATGCATTGTCATATTCCACCAGCCTTGTGTGCTTCTTTCTTTTACATTATTTTCATACCTTTCAGTCGTCTAATGTGAATAATCCTAAATCTGCTTCTTCCATTGCTGATACGAATGCTTTCTTGCCAAGTGAATTATTTTTCCTTATTTTTACTTCCCAGCTTCATTTTCTGCCTTGAATTTAAGATGTGATATTTCTTCAGTCTTGGTAAATTGTTTTCAGCCTTAGTATACCTTGCTTACCTGTAACCTTTGTGGTCCCATGACTGACCTTCCATTTTTACAGCTGTTCCACAGCTGCATCCTAACTCTTATTTACTAGGTGAGGTGCACTCCAGTGGAACCTCAGAAAATGCCACACTAAAAGGGATTCGCCCCAGTATTAACCTAAGTAAAACAAACTGAGGAATTGGTAAGAGCAATTGGAAGTCATATTTTCAAATTACAATGTTCAACATTTAAAAATTGAATAATTGCATCTCATTCAAGTACACGTGAAATCATAATAAAGAAGTTATATTATACACACTATGCATGCACACGCACACACATAAACCACATATGCACGCACACACACACACATACCGCACACACACACACACACACACACATGCACACACTACACACACACACACACCACACACAAAACACACACACCACATGCACACACACACCACACACACCACACACACCACAAACACACACACACACCACACATGCATGCACACACACACCACACACACATGCACACCACACATGCACACACCACACGCATAACATAACACAACACCGCACGTGCACACCACACACACACACACACACCACACACACCACAAATGCACACACACATGCACACACCACACACACCACACCACACACACCACATGACACACACACACACATGCACACCACACACACATGCACACGTATGCACACACGCACACATACGCACACACACACTGCACAATACACACATCATGCACACACAGCACACAATGCACCACACACACACCACCATGCACACACACTACAGACACAACACACACACATACACAACACACACACACTACATACACAACACACACCACACACCACACACCACACACACCACACACAACAAACACACCACACACTGCACACACACACCACACACACACACACACACCACACACACAAACACACACACACACACAGCATGCACACACACCACACACAAACCACAACCACATACACACACACAACCCATGCACACACACCACTACACACATACACACACACACCACCACACACATGCGCGCACATACACAGACACACACACCACACCTGCGCATTACATGTGCCACGCACACATGCACACCACACACACACACAGCACACATGCACATGCACCATGCATGCACACACACCACACACACACACACACACACACGCGCACATACAACACACACACACACCACACACACAACACGCACATATGATGCACTGCACGCACACACGATGCACACACCATGCACACACATGCACACCACACACACACACACACCACACAATACACACACCACACAATACACACACATGCACAACATACACACACACATGCAGCACACACACACGCACACACACACACACACACACACACACACACACACACACACACACACACACACACACACACACACACACACACACACACACAAGTCAAGATTTGCTCCTGTCTTAACAAAAAGAAAAAAGAAGGAAAAGGACTGCATATGATTCCTGACACTTGAGGCATCAAAAGGTATATTTTTTGAGCAGTTAGAAGTCTGAAACTCCAATGACTGACAATACAGACTGACTGCAATTCTCAACAATTTCTAGAAAACAACCAAAAAACACCAAAGCAGAGACTTAAACTAGTAACAACTATTCTGCTACTAAGGAACAGCAATGCAGGAAAAATAAGAGAGCTAATCCACTGGTTATAAACAACGAAATACAGTACAAACTAAGCACTTTTCATCTGTGTTAAATTTTACCAAAATTCCTTACAACCATTCAAATGGAACGTACTGCTTACTTAAAAAAGGTGAGTCATGATATCATCAACAATATTAAAATAAAAACTTAAAGAGACCAATACCAAATGTTGTTACTAATTTAACAGAAAAACAAAATTTTGTACGGGGACAGGAGGAAAATTATAAGGAAAATCAATGACGTCCAATGAAATCAGCTGAGAAGTACTATGAAGATCTTTTTATTGTTTTTAATTTTCCTTTGCAACTAGTCATGGTGCCAGCACTGCACCTACATCTACCCAGGAAGCCAATAAGATGCAACCGCAGGCGAGAACAGTGGTGTGAGTTGTGTGTGTGTGTGTGTGTGTGTGTGTGTGTGTGTGTGTGTGTGTGTGTGTGTGTGTGTGTGTGTGTGTGCACGCATGTGGCTGAGCATTTTTAACTGATCACAAATCACCTATTCAACTGCCTTAGCAGAAAATTAAGAAACAAGCTTATTTTATTGAAATCAAGCTTGTTTCTTTATTTTCTGTTCTAGTAGTTGAATAAATGTTTCTTTTTCAACCAAAGACCCAGCCAAGGAGGCCACAGTCCCCGAGTCTGTGGAAAGTGTGTGTGTGCGATGGGGGGTGCCCCCAATGTATGGCTCCAGTGCCCTTGTTTATAAGATCTTTAAATCTCTACACCTTCCAATTCTCCATGGCAAGGAAATCAATCTGGGATTCCAATACAGTGGAGACTTCCAGCTAGGTGAACTCAGGGGTGGTTATAGACTTCAAAGATCACCCTTTAAAAGGCTCTGTTGTTTACCAGTCATCTTTCTTCCAATCTCACCCACCTCTAACACAGTTCTACCCCTCCACCCACACTTTGTTAAATATTTATTCATTATTTATTTGACATTTGTTAACTGGGTTAGTCAATCTGAGCCAATGGCCCATTTACAGTGGAGACCCAAGGAGAAAAGCTCCAGCAATATAAACATAAAAAGATAACACAGTAGCCAATATACAAACCCAAGAAAAACAGTGCAGCAATACAACATATGCAAAAATTACACATGCAGTAATCAGGTGAAATGAATAACTGATAAAAATAAAAAATGAAGTAAATACAGCTAGTACATTAATTATTTACAATAATGACATATCTTTCCCAAGTAGCATAATGTATTGTTGTATAGTGAGCAGATTAGTCATTGAATTATTAGATGTAGACAGGCAGTGAAAAGAAAAAGGGAGATGCAGATTATGGAGGATTTAGGTAAGGACAGGCTTCTGAGTTCAGAAAGTAGGGCCTGACTTCAGTTTTAATGCAGCTGGAACTAGTGATGTTACAAATGTGAGGTGGTAGCCTATTCCACACAAAGGACACAGAGTGTTTATAGAGGAGTTTACCATAAGTTTTGTTGGGTTTATAGATATCTAGAAGGTGCTGGTCAGAACTACGAAGAGACTGGATTGGGATATAAGGGGATACTAAGGTAGAGGGTGATGGGCAGGCTAGCGGTTTGTTGAGTAGGGAGTGTGTCAGCTGCAGCTGGGCAAGTAGTAAGAGCTGGGGAAATTCTAGCCATTAAAGCTGTTTCAGGGCAAGGCAATGATGGGATTTATAAGGCTGGTTACTGGCGAATCTGACTATGTTATTCTAAGCTTGTTCTGGTTTAAAGAAAAGGTTTGACTGGAGGTGAGTTAGGAGAGGGGAGGTGTAGAGGATTCATGAAAGGAGATAGGCTTGGACAAAGGTGGGTTTGAAGTTTGGAGCAAGAAATTTCTTATTTCTTTAGAGAAGACCCAGTTTCATGTTAGTTTTTTTGATACAGTGTTGGATGTGGATGTTAGATTTGAGTTGGTCATTGATTATTGTTCCCAGTAACTTAGTGTGAGGCTCAGCTTTGATGAGAGTGCCATCTAGCGAAGAAATAGTGAAGGTGGATTGAAGGTGGTGGAGAGTTTTGGGAAGAAATAGTAGGAGCTTAGTTTCTTTGGGGCTGAGTATAAGTTGATCATCTGTGAGCCATTTTTTCACAGAGGAGAAGGAGTTTTGGGTGATAGAAAAGTTTAGAGATGTTGTCAGCACAAGAGATAAGAGCAGAGTATTCAGCATACTGTATGAGAGAGGAAGTGTTGCAGGAGGAGTAAAGATGATTGGTGAAGGTGTTGAATAGGAGTGGGCCAAAGATTGAGCCATAAGGAACACCAGTTTGGATAGGTAGGAAAGAGGAGCAAGCAGATTGCCATCTGACAGACTGGATACTATTTGATAGATACCTTGAGAACCAGTGATAGTAGAGGGGGAGAGATTAAGGTCAGTAAGCTTAGTAAGTAGCTTGGAATGGAAGACAGTGTCGAAAGCTTTAGAGAGGTCAAGAAAGAGGCAAGGCATGAGGAGGGTTTTGTCCCCAGCTTCAGCAATAGTGTGAGTGAAGGATAGGAGGGCAATGGAGGTGATGTGGTTTGGCCTAAAGCCATGTTGAGTGGGGGTCAGAAGATTTTCATTAATAAGATGAGTTAAAAGCTGATTGTGAATACTTTTATCGAGCATTTTGGATAGAGGAGAAAGGATAGCAATGGATCTGTAGTTACAGGGCTCAGTGGAGTTACCTCCTTTGTGAAGTGGAATGGTGTAGAAAGATTTCCAGATGTCAGGGACAGTAGACTCTTGGATAGATCTATTTATTAGGATAAAGACAGGATAGGCTATGGAATGAGCAGGGAGTTTAAGAAAGAGGGGAAGGAGGTTAGTAGTAGTGGGAAAACAAGGTTTCAATTTTAGTAGAAGTGACTTGATGTAGGTTGTGGAGGTGGGGTTATGAGAAAAAGGGATTGTTTTGCATGTGTAGTGAGTGGTGTGAGGTTGGTTATGGCTTTGGGAGGGTTGGGTAAGTTTTTGAATAGATTCAAAGAATTGGGTATTAAGTAAGTTGGCAGTTTCTAAGGGAGAATTATTTGGGTAGGGATGGTAGGTTGACCTGGATTTACGATTTTATTGATGGCATACCAGAAGTTTTGGGAGTAAGACTTTTGGGAGAACTGGAGATTATAAAAGTAAGTTTTCTTGTCTTTGTTAATTGCTGTTTTTGCTAGATTTCTTAGTTCTTTATATTTTTGTAGGAATGTTGCCAATTTAGTTTTTAGCCATTTTTTCCAATTTTTGTCTCTTTCTTTCATGACAGATAGGGTGTTTTTGGTGAGCCAAGGTGAGTAGTTGGTTTTGATCCTCATATTTCTAAGAGGAGCTAAAGAGTCAAGTATATCAAGAAAAATGTGATTAAAGTGTAGAAAGGCTTCATTACAAGGAAGGTACTTAAAGAAGCTCCAGTTTATGGAAGAATCGGAAGGTTTCAGGATTGAAAGATAAAAGCTTGCGACACTCTTCTAAAATGGTGGAATTTAGGTATTTGTGAAGAGTAACGTTGGACTTGGATAGGGAGGTGGTCACTTAGGGAGTTAGACAGGGTTCTGGGGTCATCATATAGGGTGGGGTCAGAGGTAAGAATCTAGTCTAAGGTGGTACCTTGAGTATTGTTGTTGAAGTGAATAGGAGTTGTGATAAGATGATGGAAGTCATGTAAGTTGATTTGAAGGGAGGGAGAGGTAGAGGATAGTTTTTGCCAGTCGATATTTACGTCACCTAGTAGTAAGGTTTCATAAGGGATATTAATAGAAATCCATGAAATAATAGATTCGAGGATGGGAATGTTGTTTCCAGGTTGGATATAGATATAGGCAATGGAGAATTTCTTATGTGGGTTGAGATGACAGTTTAGAAGTAATAGTTCAGCTGGTTGAAAGTTAGGCAAAGATATTGGCAGGGGGTATAGGTTAAGGTCTTCAAAATACATAATTGTGACACCTCCACCTTTTTTGGTAGTTCTATCTTGGTGATAGATGTTGTAGTGGGGAGGTAGTATTTTAGTGGTAGAAATATGTGGTTTTAGCCAAGTTTCAGATAGGGCCAGGATGTGTGGTGATTGGTGGGTGATCCAGGAGTGCAGTTCTGTAACTTTATTAGGTAGACTTTGTATGTTAATAGTAAAGATAAAGAGATGTTTAGTGAGACAGGTGTTTGTCATGATTGGGCTAGATGGGCCTGGGTTGGGGTGGATGTCGCCAGATGATAGTAAATTGTTAGAAAAAGGGGAAGGTTTATTTGCATAAAGGTAAAAGCCAGTGGGTTTGTATTTTGATTTGAGGGATGTGCTAGAGATAGAGAACATTTTTATTTTGATGAGATGTGTGAAGGAAGAGTTAAAGAAAGAGAGCCAAATTAGGAAGGGCAGGAAAGGGTCCTTGTGGAGTATAGGAGAAGTGTAGGTTGGGGATGAATGTGAAATTTTAAGGTGTGTATGATAGCAGGTAAGCAAAGAGAGGTACATAAGCATAATTGATGTGAGGTAGAGTGGGATCATGGTTTGAAATGAGATGATGCTAGTGGAAGGATGACAGAGAACTAGGTAAACATGTGTGTGGAAGAAGAGGTTATTTACTTGGGAGGAGAGGGGTGAGAAATAAGATGAAAACGATGAACAGGGAGTACTAAGGAGAGATTAATTTACAAGGTAGAGAGGAGTGAGCAAGAAGGGAGCATTAGTAGGTTAAAGGAAGGTAGAGTCAAACACTGGAGATATGCTAAGATGCTGTGGGAGGGGCATGAGACAGTGATTCAGACTTAGTCTCTCCCAACCTTTGCCTCGCCATTCTTATGCTACTGTTGTACTTAGTAGGCACACAGCTCTAAGTTGTCCTCATATCAGCTTCTCAAGTCAGTTCACTTCCCAAAATCACTATATTAAATAAACAGTAAATTCGTCCTAATAGCCACTATATATCATTGCAATACAGTAGCCATCTTTCATCATATACCCAATGTTCACAAACTCTGCTTCTGACTAGAAATTCCCATAACCCGGCCCATACATGTTTAGATTTAACTAATCTTCAACTGGCACTTCCTTAGTAAATATTCCATTCTTCTCTTGCAAACACCATGCAATATCTCTTCCTTTTGCTGCTCTTCTGAGCTACTGTCAATCTATGCTGTCTAATACAGGCTATAGGCTATTTTCTGTTAATATATAGCACAAAAGCCATGGTGGTGCAGCGGTAGCATTGTTGCCTCACAGCAAGAGGTTCTTCCGTTTGATTCTCGGTGGAAGAGTCTTCTGTGTGGAGTCTGCATGTCCTCCCCGCGGTTGAGTGGCATTCGAAAGACATGCGTAGAATGGGCGTGCCTTCATTGAAGGTTGGGCGTTGAGCTGGCACCTTGGCACCCATAAATAAATCTACTGCCAGTCATTAGTGGACCGGAGTTCCACTGTGACGACCCCTAACCGGGAAAAGCCAAAAGAAGAACAATACAGCACAGATCCTCATTCAGATTACACTAACTCACAACTTGCTTTGTATCTATATAGTCCAGTATCCCACCTGCCCAGGTCTTCTATTTTTCATATATATCTTTATTGATGGGATAAGTCCACTTGACACAACTGTCTCTTTTTAGGGATGATTCAGGTACACAGTCCATCTGGTTAAGTGACTTACACAGTCACAACAGGCAAATTGGGTTGGAAGGAATCAAACCCTGTACCATGGGCAGCAGGAATTAACTTACTAACAGCTGAGAGCCTTAGTCCTCTGTGATAAATTCCAGGCTACTACTACCCTAGTATATTAACCCTGTTCTACTTACCCACATATGTTAACCCTTTCAGCCAAGTCCTTCTCCACTAAGCAGAAGTAGCCCTACAGTCTTCTTCCATTTATTCAACCTTCCCCTGCAACAGATCCTGCTAACCACTATGGCACTCCTAACCCACACCCAGTCCCCTTTTGTTTTAACACTGTAGACCCTCAGTAACTGGTGCCACAAATCTTTCTGGCTGGGAGTCTATGCCAATCCATCACTTCTATCCTCCTCAGTACAACCCAGGTAGTAATCAATCTGCCTTCCTGGGCATCAGGAGTCCCTAAACATCCTGTACAGTGCAGCTCTGCAAAGCAGACTTCAAAGCTACTGCACAGAGCTATATGCATGTAACACAAAAGTTGGAACTAGAAATTTAACAAAAAAGCCGTTATACACAAAAGGTGGGAATAATAACCCTCATGTCATTAAACGTTAATGGTCTCACAGATAAATAAAAAAGGAGTAGTGAACTGTATTAAAAATGTAGAATGCAAATAGATATGCTACAGGAGACACATTTGGAAAGAACTGAACATGTGAATTTGATAAAGAAAGGTTTTTCCCGATGGTTATTCAGAGGAATACCTGGGGCAAATGAAGAGAGGAGCACTTATATTAATTGCAAGAAGAGCTCCAATAGTAATAGAAGAGGATAAAAAGATAATAATGGTAGAGCTGATAAGTATATTTTTGGCACTTTTTAACTGTTTAGAGTTGAATAAAACAATAACTGAATTCAGTTCAGAATACTGTTTGAATAAATTGCATTTATTTAAACTGTATTTGCTTTAATATTGCTACAACTCAAGAGTTCTAGCTTGCACTGCATTTGAATTGTTTTAGTGCTGTTTTAGCTGCTTTTCTGTAAAAAAATATTCTAAGCTTGTTTCCTGCCTTTCCTGTAACTAGTCCAGTCCAGATACAGATTTGCTTTATCCAGGACTGTTTGTAAGCTTCTGACCCCCCCCCCAAGCCTTTCTGTGTTGGAGGGAAGCCTTCTAGCTTATCAGTGGGAGTGGTAAGCACTAGGTAGCCTATCTACCACAACAGGAGTGGTTTCTGGCCAAGAAACTGTAGTTTATTGGCTATTTGGCCAGTTTTTCCACCATCTCTTTCAATTTTCTGGTTTAAAAGCCCATGTTTGCACTTGTTTCCCGCCTTTCCTGTAACTAGTCGAGTCTAGATACAGATTTGCTGTATCCAGGTCTGTTTGTAAGATCCCGAGCAGTGCCAAAAAGTCTGCTCTTCAAATTTTCCCTTAGATCTGCTACTTCTCTCCTCTCCTGCACTTTTACTAGCTTATTAGTCTAGCACTTTACCAGACTTCTTGTAGCAATTATTGTAGCACACAAAAGTGCTACCAGCACTAAATGTTCTATAAAGAAACAGCTCCAGTACTTATTATTAATGCCCATCCCTCCAGACATGTCTAAAAGTCAGTTCCCTGTGCTTTCTCCTATTAATCTGGTGAACTTGGGCATCCTGAGGCAATGTAGCAACTGCCTCATGTACACTGACAATCCTCTCCTGTTACCTCCCAACACTCAGACTTGCGAGAGATGCACTTATATATCCAAATTGGAAGCCACGCACTCTCCAGCCAAAACCAGAATAGCTGGTTAAGAGGAGAAGGTCAACACTTGCACCACACTACATGGAACACATAACCCTCCAGAACACACAGCAGCACTGCCTTTACATAAAAACACAAACCACGCACCCACCTTCATGGAGCTTCTCAATAAAAATCTACCCAAACAGCAGAGGCCTCAAAGGCAGAACCACAACACTAATCACGAGACATATAACTCTCCTAAACAGTGTGCCACTCAACAAAAGCCCCTAAGGCAATGCAGCATGCCCAATACACTAGTCATAGATGACGCGATAGTGAGGCACACTGATGTCCCACTCACAAGGTTGCATAAGGATAAACTAACAGTCAGCTGCCTGTCAGATGCCAGGATCCACCACATAACGCACGCACTCAGGTCTCTCAACAACAGGTACAAATATGACTCTGTCTTTGTACATGTGGGTGTGAATGACCTGAGATGTACTTCCCTGGACTACATGAAAAGAGACATGGAGGAGCTCTCAGATTATGTAGCTCAGCAGGTATGACCCTAGCCTTGAGCAGCATCCTACTATCACCCAGAATGACACCACAGTACAAACAGAAAATGATTGATTTCAACAATTGGCTAAGTTTCTGGTGTCACTCCAAGGGGATCCAGTATCTATCTGCTTAGGAAGACATGATTGACAGACCTCGATGCTTTGCCAGAGATGGCCTGCATCTGTCACCCCTGGACTTCTGGATACTGGCCAAGGCTCTTTTCACCCCTATAGTGCCTTTTTTAGGCTGTGTTCCAAATACCAAATTACCACTGTAACAGCTACAAACAAATGCAATCTGAAGGTCATGCTAGAAGTCTAAATATCAAAATGCACTCACTCGAAGCACTCCTTAAAATAGAGAACATTTACATTTGTGCTGTAACAGAGACCTGGTTCAAAGCAGCAGAAAGCACCCCTGCAGTACCAGGCTATAACACATTCCACACCTTTCGGCCCCAGAGCTTGGACTGAAGCTCCAAAGTGGTGGTGTTTCCATATTCATAAAGGATGCGCACACCTCCAGACTTGTAGCCCAACATAATGCATCAGAGATACTTCAGATGCAGCTAACATTGGGTAAGACAGCAATTTAGGTTGTAGCCTGCTATAGGTACCCAACCATGTCCCAAGACTCACACTCCATGTTCCTAAGCACCCTTGAGAATATTAGGTTCCAACCTAACACTCTCATACTGGGTGACTTCAACTACCCTCCATTAACTGGGAAAACTACTCATTTACCAATACACTTGCCCAATGTTTCCTGGAATTTATTAATTCCAGTGCCCTGGACCAGCTCGTTCTTACTCCCACTAGAGGTAGCAACATCCTTGACCTGGTCATTACTAACATGGGCAACCATTGTTTACACCAGTAGTCAACTCCTCCCTGGTTAGATCCGACCAGAAACTAATCACCTTAGAAATCCACATCCCTCCCACCCCACCCCCGCAAAGGTAACCACCATGAAAAACTTCTCCAAAGCTAACTTTGGGCTCCTAAAAACAGAGGTGGTAACTTTATGGCACCCATGCAAATGGAGAATAGTTTCATGACTGCCGACTCATACACCAATGCACTGTACAAACATGTACACAAATGCATGGATCTCAGCATACCCAATAGAACCAAGACACTCTCCTCCAAAAAAAAGAAGACAACTGGTGGTCCCCTGCCATAAACAAACTCTACAACAGAAGGGAGAAACTGATGCAGAATAAGGTGAAGTCCCAAGACTAGAAAAACTCCCTTATCAGGCTCAACAAAAATTTGAGATCCCTCATCAAATCCTCTAAAGGAGCTATGAAAACAGAATTGCAGCAGCTAGTAGAGACAATCACAAGGCCTTCTATAGCTAAGTAAAGAATCTCCATGGCAATACCCAGATTTGCTCTGAGCTACTGCACAATGGCACCTCCTATACCGAGCCATCAGATATTGCCAATATACTGGTCGATAGATTCTGTGCCAACTTTACCCCTCTTCCCCCCCAAAGGACCAATCACAATATCAGTAGATTGCCAGGCACCCAGTATTACTGCTACACAGGTTAAAATAGCACAGTCTAAGGCCAAGAATACAGCTTCTATGGGTCCTGACAATATCCCTGGTTGTGTTCTACATGAACTACAGAGTGAACTGGCACCACACCTATGTGTCCTGTACAATCACAGCCTCACCTCGGGCTTTGTCCCTACTGAATGGTGCACTGTTACAGTCATCCCTCTCCACAAAGGAGGAGCAACTACAGACCCTGGGAACTATCGCCCCATTAGCCTGACGAGTCTGATATGCAAAGCTATGGAACCCATCATCATGGACCTAATAAACAAGGATATAGGGAATCTCCAAACTCTGGATCCCACACAGTTTGGTTTTGTGAAGGGTAGATCATGTCTGCTCAACCTGGTCGAATTCTTTGAGTCAGTCACCCGAGTTATGGATGAAGGCAAGGTGGTTCATACAGTCTACCTTGAGCTGGCCAAGGCCTTTGATACCATTCCCAACTCAGGAATCATAGAAAAACTCACTAAGCTAGGCATCAACCCCTATATCACTAGGTGGGTTGCAAATTGGCTCACAGACAGAACCCACAGTGTGAAAGTAGCCGATTCCAAGTCAGACTGCTGACTAGTCACAGGTGGAGTCCCACAGAGTTCAGTCCTGGGTCCTCTCCTGTTTGGTATCCACTTCTCTGAAGTCCAGGCCAACATGAAGGGACTCTGGCTGATAAAGTTCACAGACAATTGCAAGTTGGGAGCTATTATTAACTCCTCAAGTGATGTTGACATCCTGCAGAAAGGCCTCACTGAGACCAACAACTTGTGTCAGAACCATGGCCTTAAGCTCAGTGCCAAAAAATGTGTCGTCATCCCCTTTGGGAAAAACTCGGTTCCCATGAATTACCACATTGATGGTAGTCCATCAAGTACAATGCCCCATTTGGCATGTACCTCACTAGACACCTACAACACCTGTATAGGTTGCAAAAGTACCTCACAAAGATGATCCTAGACCTTAAACACTTGTCCTATATGGACAGACTCAAAAAACCTCCAACTATTCTCTGTATCATATCACCTATTTAGAGGCGATCTCTGCTTGACTTACAAAGCCATGTCTGACTCAGCTCAGTTAGAAATGCTACATCTAAAGAAATCCCAATCCCTCCACACCACATGCTCCAGAGACTTCACCCTCATTACTACAATCAACAGAACATGCTGGAGGGACAGGTTCATAACCCAGAGACTGCCCATGCTATGGAACAGACTTTCCATACATGTCAAACAGAGCACCTCACTAGCCCTCTTCAAAAGAAATCTTGATGAGTGGATGGGAAATAGAAAATTCACCCCCGGGATCACTCCAGTGGCTCGACTCAACAGAGGCACCGGGAACTAATTTTGGGTGGCATGATGCCAGGGTAATCCTAGGGGCTAGACTTGTAAAGGCTCCAGGGCCATTAGCCTAGTACACACCTATGAACCTATAACATTTGTAGTACTAAGGGGCTACTGACAAGTGAGGAGTATTACACTGGCATGTGTTTATATTCCACCAAGAACTGCTATAAGGGAGCTTAAGAAAATTCTTGCTTTCAGCAAAGAATGTCACTTACAGGTGGGGACTAGAATTTGATTTGCAAGAGTGAAGATATATCTAGGGCCAGAAGGGAAAATCTGACAAAGAAGGGTGTATTTTTTGAAGAAATTTATGAAAATATTTGGCGTGGAAGATGTGAATTCAGTACTAGGAGTTTAGATTGAATTTACGTATTATTCCCCAAGATGCAAAAACTGGGCTAGGCTAGACAGAAATTCCATTTCATAGGAACATGTGCATTTAACTGAAGGTCTTGATACGCACCCAATAACTATTTCAGATAATGTGCCAATAATAACTAAAATAAAAACACAGGATAATGAAATAAAAATGAAACACTGGTGCTTTCCCACCTATCTGTTGAAAAGAGAGGAATTTAAAGAATGGGTAGTGGAGATTATTCAGGAGTTATTAGTGAAGATAGAAATTTCTTCTGAAAATATAGTTAGGAAGTGTGATAAAATTAAAGTGGAGTTCAAAAATAGGGTGGAAATAAAAGAAAGGGAGATATGGTTAAGAAGTATCAGGAATTATTTAGAGGGACTGACAAATGTTAAAATATTGCAAAATAGGGGGAGTCACAGAACAAGAAGAGGAGCAAATACAGAATGTTAAACAGAAAATAAAGGATTACCTCAGTAATATGCATGACTTTAGAAAGATCACTGTTAATCAACTATTTTTTGATAATAACCCTAGAGCACACAAACATTTTAGCACAATAACTCAGGCAACAGAAAGTAGAAAGGGCTGTCACCAAGCTTAGGGAGCCTGTAACAAGAAAGATAACAAGGGATGCTGTAGAAGTATTAGAAATATTTTGGAAATTCGGAAATTCTATGAAAGTCTGTATAAAGCTGAGAAATATGGAAATCAAGAAAAGGTACAAATATAAATGTTTATGGAATAATTAAATATGCCAATGTTAGAGGTAGAGGAGGCTCAATTACTAACAGGATAGTAGCAGATGCAATAAAAATGGTGATATAAAACCAATCTACAGGAAAGTCCCCACAAAAAGATAGTATGCCTGTGGAAGCTTGGAAGCTAGGAGGGAAAATCTGATAAAGATCTGGAAGGTTTTATTTAAAAGCATTTTAAGAGGAGGAGAAGTACCAACATCCTGGAAGAAGCCAGTAGTAGCTGTAATACCCAAAGAGGTAAAGATCCATCAGATCCAACTTCATACAGGACCATTTCAATACTAAATCATGATTATAACGTGTTTATGTCTATAATGGCTAAAAGAACAGTGATGCCAAAATTGATAGCTATGGATCAATGTGGTTTTGTGGAGGGGAGGCAAACATTTGGTAACATCAACAGAACAGTGATGATACAGAGGGAAGCAGAATATAAGAAAATACCACTGTTGTTGGTGGGTCGTGATGCACAGAAAGCATTTAACAGAGTAAGCTGGGACTTTATGATCAGAGGAATGGAAGCATTTGCATTTCCTGATAAAATTATAAGGTTAATTAGGAGGCTAAATGAGGGACCAGAGGCAAAAATTAAAGTGAGAGGGGTGTCCTCTCTGATAATCTCTGCTTGAGCAGGGGAACCAGACAGGTGTCCTCTCTCCCCTTTGTTATTTGCATTATATTTAGAACCATTGGCAAAAAAAAATAAGGGACTCAGAAATTCAAGGATATAATTGGTATACAAGTCAAGAATAGCTGGCTCTATTTGCAGATGACATTAATTTATAATTGACAAAACCAGAAAGAGACACTACAGTGCTATGGTACATACTGAGACAGCTTCATATCTTTTTGGGATACAAAATTAATGAAGCTAAACAAAGGCAGTAGAAGTAAATGATGTAGCCATGTACAAATTGGTTCAGCATAATAAAATGAAGTATTTAGAAGTAGACTAAACAAAAGATTATACAAAAACTAAGAAAAAGAAAGTTCTGTTATATGGCAATAGTAAGATACAAGCAGTTAAAATGCTTTTAGTCCCTTTAGTCTTATACACAGGTCAGGCATATTTTTATCAACTAGAGGAGAAGTTGTCGGTAGCAATTAATAAAAAGCTGAAGGATTTTATCTGGGAGGGGAAGATGGCAAGAGTCACGTGGGATAAGCTTATTCTTTCAGTAGAACAGGACAGATTGGGATTACACAATTTGAAGGGGTATTTCAGAACAACACAGTTAAGGCTCCTATACATAGCACAAGCAGAAAACTATAATTAAAAGGGGAAAGAGATGATGATGAAAGGGGGGAAGCTCAAGATAAAAGGACAGACTGGGATTTTGGATGCAGACCTTTAAGGAGAATAACAATAATCATACAGAATATTAAATCCATAAAGTAGCAGAAAGTATTCTAAGAAGTAAAGCAACACAGGAATGGAGAAAGGAGATTCTGCCAAAAGGGATGACTGCAATTAGGGATACAGACAATAGGCAAGAGGAGGCTGTATTTACTGGAGAAAACGGGCAAATTAACCAATATATTGGGAGGAAATAACTAGAGAGGAAAAGGTAATAGAATGGGAAGATACCAAAAACTTATTTGTATTGCAGGTTAGAGAATGCCTTCCTTATCAAGGACTGATATCAGAGTATAGAAAAAGAGAAAGAAGTAGGGGGGGGGGTCCTAAACAAAGGACTAGCACTGGTAGAGTTTTTAGTAGAATCTAGAACAGAAGTCACTGTTAAGAAAGGAATAATTAGTAAAGCATATGTAATATTGCATGATAACTATAACAATCAATCAAAGGAGGTAAGAAAGGATTGAGAAGAGAGATTGCATAAGCAATTCACAAAGAAACAATAGGGGATATATGAATGTCTCCCAAATATACAACAAAGTCTAGAAGATTTAGCATCTTTGCTTGTAAGTGTTTACATAGGTATTTTTATACTCCAAGTACACTCCAAAGAATTTTTTCTCAAGTAGACAGCAAATGTTGGAGGTATGATGGAGAAGAAGGATATAACTGGGAACATATTTTCTGGGACTGTAATGAGCTGGCAGACTTTAAAGATTCCTTGTAGACAGCTCTGTTGGAGATGCTGGGTAAGCAAATTGGTGTAGCTAGGAAAATTATTTTTTTGACTTATGATACAGAATTGGAATTGCCTAGACATAGTAAGGTCTTGCTGAGTCTAATTATGATGGCTGCCAAAAAAGCAATTACTAGAAAATGGAAATCAAAGTCTAAACCAACTTTACTAGAAGTAGAGAAGATAGTAACAGAGTTAAAACAACTGGAACTGGGATCTTTAGAAAAGAGTAGGGACAAATTACATAAAAAAATGGGAAGTATGGGATCAATACATGCAGTGGAGGAACAAGGTTTAAAAGAAAGCAGGATTTGAATGAGCTATGTAATGGTTGACTGACAATGAATGTATTATAAGTGATGTATTTGTTTGCAGGTACAGTTGTGTCATCATGGTTTGTAATGTATAATGTTCGCAACTGAAATTGTGGCAGTATTATTAATTTTTCTTTAGTTAAATGTAAAATTGCTTATGTCATACATGATAATTTAATTAAGATGTTTCTTGTTTAAAAAAAAAGTTACTGCAAAGAGCCAGAACATAGGCTTAAATGGTATCTCTTCAAATACTTTTTTCTGATTAGGTGAGGAGGCATTCACTCTAACCTTGGCCCACAAGATGTGCATAAATGAACATTACGTACTTACAGTAATGATAGGTCTGCACTGGCACTTTCATATTCTTCAGCTGTAGGACTAAGACTGGGAGGTGCTTAATTTGCCCAGCTCATAAAACTTTCTTAGCCCATCCTAGCTCCTCCCCTTTGACCACAATGCATAGTACCAGAAGACCCAACATCAGCTCTCTGAAGCCTGCAAAGAGAGAACAACATAAAAGAAGAATGGAGAAAGCAGACAAAAAAGCCTCGTCTTTATCTGATGGTCAGGGAAAACAGGGAAGGAATAGTGAATGATATGAAACTGCCAATACAAATCTATTGTTATGTTAAGTATGTAACTGTCGTATCTAACATTGGCAATTTCATATCCTTCACTTGGTTACAGACAGAACCCCAGAGAAGCGGGTCCTAAAAAAAGCAGACTCTTGGACAGAACAATCTCATAAGATGCAACCTAATAGTACATAGGTTCATAGGTGTGTACTAGGCTAATGACCACTAGGGTCTTTTCAAGTATAGTCATGCATCCCAAATCTCTGACAAGTTCTGGTACCCTAGATAAGTATAAGCAGGGGCTTGGGAGATGTAACATTTACAAGCAGGGGCCTGGGAGATGAACCAGTTTGCAGGCTGCCTGTGTCCATTAGAGACATAGGGACCAAACCATGAATGGATTTCCTGTTCCCTCATCCAATTTTCCAAGATACACTTGAATTGGGTTAGGGACGAACTCTGCTTCATGTAGATTGGCAGCCTGACCCAGAGACGCAGTAGTCTCTGAGATACATGCCTGTCTGTCTAACAAGTCCTATTTATATCACAGGCAAGGTTCAAGTCTTTAGAATGGATAATTCTGGTGCTGTTTTGTTTTGCGGATATGCAAGAGGTTCATCAGGGTAGGGTATGACAATGCCTTGTACATCAGGCATAAATCTTCCCTGAACAGTCTGTAGGACAGAATACAGGGATACAGCATTGAGGTGGTCTGCAAAGGACATGTTACTTACACACAGCATTCTTTTGGTGATGACCTCTGTGGATGTTCCAGTTGTTGGATATTCCCAGTTACGTATATACCAAAGGGGGCAATGTACTCAACAATATGTCTAATAACCGCTGAATACAGTGGAAAAATGATCTTCTAGGATCTAGCTGCCATACCTTTGATTATAAGTTGTACAACATAGAATGATTTCCTCACTACTGTAGACACTGATGGCCAAAGGCTAGATTATTGTCTATATGTGCCCCCAAGTACCTGACTACTGGGTCAACTCTTAAGGGTATGTTGTCAATATGATAGTTACAAGAGATGGAGACTTCCTGAAGGATGCTATTATGCATTTCTTGGCATTTACTTTTAGTTCATGGCTCTGACACCAATTGTTTGTCTTTGTAAGACTTTCCTGGAAAACATTTGTGTCTGTGAGGAATTCTATAAGTACTCCTAATTTGCAATCATCTGCACATTTAGTCAGCCAGAGGCCCTTGACATTGGGCTTGACTTCAATGAAGTAAATCCCTAAAAGGAATGGTCCCAGTACCGATCCCTGGGGGACTCTGCTTGTGACTTGTCTCTTTGTAGAGGTGGAGTCCCCAATTCTAACTTCCTGTGTCCTGTCTGTGAGCCACCTGGCTATTCACCAGGTGACACACGGGTTTATAACAAACGTCCTGAGTTTGTCAACAATGCCCGAGTGGAGTACTGTGTCAAATACCTTGGCCAGGTCAAGGTAGGCAATGTGAACTGTTTTGTCCTCATCCATTGCTTTGGCGTCCTTCTCAAAGAAATTCATCAGGTTGAGTAGGCATGTCTTGCCCTTGATGAAACAAAACTGGGTTGGGTCTAGTGTCTGGAAGTTTCTCATGTCATTATTTAGCATTTCCATGATGATTCTTTTCATGGCTTTGCATGTGAGACTCGTGAGACTTGTGGGTCTGTGGCTTCCAGGGTCTGTAGATAGCCCACATTTGTGCAGAGGGATGACTGTTACTGTTCTCTATTTGTGAGGCATAAAGCCTGTTTGGAGACTACAGTTAAATAGCTATTCCAAAAGGGCCTGATAGGTCAGGTTTCATGCTATTTAGAAGCCATCCTGGGATATTGTATGGGTCCATTGATTCAGTGTTGTTGACCTTAAAGAGAGCACTGAGGACCTGATTCCTAGTAATAGTAGGGGTATTTCCTGAGGGAAGTTTGAGGGGGAGAGAGGGGTAACATTGGAGATTAATTTGTCAGCCAGTAGATTTATTATATCTTATGCTTTTAATTTCTCCAAATCTTTTGGGTTTCTAATACCATGAAGGGAATGGACCCCATTCCTAAGTGAAAGTATGATTAAAGTTCATGAAATTAGTATTGTTTCAATCTTTGATATCAGCCAGAAGTGCTCTTCGCAGCACATGCAATGGCTCGGTACAGATGGCTTCATTAAAAATGAGCTCTGCACACAACTGTGTATTGTCTATAAGGTTATGGACATACATTAGCTAAAGAATGCCCTGTGGTTGTCCTTGGTCTGGGAGGTGAACTTTATTTGTCCTCAGAGTTGTTTGCTTAGTTTGATGAGTGATTTTATCCTACTGGGTGCTACACCTCCTAAATTTTGCCATGATTTTCTTCCTTCTGTTATACAGCCTACTGATGTTGTGATTTCACTAGGGTGGCTTATTTTTAAGTTAGTTCTGTACTTCTTCCTGTTGGGTTGAGCTGCCTCTCTGCAGCTATTAACATGACTGTATATGGTTTCTGTAAACACTTCCGTGTAGGCAACAGTGTTCTCAAGGTTTATGGGGGCTTGAAATTTTTCCAGGTTATTACTTAATAGTAGGAAGTTAGCATTAGTGTAGCTCTTGAACATTCCAGTGTTAGCTGGGACTCCAGATTTTGTTTTTACTTCAAAGAAGACAATTCCGTGGTCTGACACTTACCAGAGAAGACATCACAGAACCAGATCTGTTGATGTTTGCACCCCTGGTCGGTGTATTAACATTATGAACTGCATATTTCACATGTATCCTTCTGCCCCTAATCTAAGTATAGGGCTAATAGAGATGTTACTGTTAAGACCTGGATATTCGGTAGCATTAGTCCTCCTCTGCCACCTTAATTCATAAGGTCTTAATAGTATCTCTATTAGCCCTATACTTAGATTAAGGGCAGAAGGATACATGTGAAATATGCAGTTCATAATGTATATATAAGTATATATATATATATATATATATATATATATATATATATATTCTTTCATATTGAAATGTTTTTGAACAATTTCTGTGAGTGTATATATCTAACATATATGGTATTTACAATAGATGATTTTTATAGATTTTTTATGTATTTTGTATGTATTTTTTAAGGCATGTATTTATTGTCTGTATGTTTAGAGACTATACCTTTATGTTGATTGTCAATCAACACCTTTGAAATTAGGATTGCTATATAAGTTGGGTCAGTCACTATTCATTTGTATTTGTCCTATTCTGATGAAGTTTTTTATTCCAAAATAAATAAATAAATAAATAAGCGCTCAATAATAATACTGTTTCGGGGATCCTGGCTTGCTTCTTCCTACTTTGGTTTATTTAGTTTGCTGTTTTTCTACACATTCAAAATTAAATAAATAAATACATAAAACAGAACAAATTCATAAACATGGATTAATCACAGAAGGAAGATAATTCCACAGACAATTGAAACAATATGTCCACAGGTTCATAGGTAAGTAATGGGCTAACTGCCCTCGCTGGTTATTTTAAGCCTAGCCAATTTCCCCTTTTGTGCTCAAAATAAATTATCCCATTTGGTTATAGTTTGGTCTTACCTATTCCATGGCTGATAATTATATATGATAATTATATATTACCCCTTATGAAAATAACTGGGATCATTGCATAGATAATTTGAGGAGACTCACACATCGGATAAAGCATTACGGAGCTGCCTCTGTCCATCAGTAGTACAAAAGGCAGCCCTGGAGTAAAATGTCTATTTCCCATCCACATTTCTAAGATGCACTTGAATACGGTCACTGATGAACCTTGTTTTATGCGGATGGGCACTCTGTTCCACAGTAACAGTATCCTGTGCAAGATTTACTTTTTCCTTCAAACCATTCTGTTGATGTTGCCGAAGAGGTTTTGATCCCTAGGCTAAGTAATTTTGATGCTATTTGGCTTGCTGATATGCAGTAAATCTATCAGTAATTGATTAGACGATGCCTTGTATGCCAGACGCAGGTCACATCTCAGTACTCTGTAGGATACTGAGTATAGTGACAGTGCTTTGAATCATCTTGTTGTTCAGGCCTTGTTTCCTTAAATAAGGTATGTATATATTAACAGAGTAGAAAAACAAATGTGAGTTAATTGCCGTAGTAAACATGAGAGGGAGGTAGTAGGTGAGAACAGAGGGTCAAAGTAGAAGTGACACAGGTGAGGAGGAGGTTGTGTGTGATGTGTTCAGTGGAAAAGCACTTTCAGTCATGTTTTTGATTGTGTTATTTGTTTGAGCTGAGCTATAAATGTGGGGAAAAAGAAGACTTCTTTTAAGTGAAGTGAGAGGGATTTCCAGAGTTTGGGTGCAAGAATGGAGAAGGAATAGTTGGTACAGTGCAGCTTGGCTTGGGGTGTCTGGTGTGAGGGAGTTAATTGGGAGAGATTACAGAGGTTGCAGGGGTGGTTTTATTATGGAGTTTGGCTGCAAGAGATGGGAAAGCACCTGGTTTAAGTAGTTTGAAAAGAAGACACTCTAGGAGTAGCTTAACTCTGTAGGAGACTGGTAGCCTACTACTAAATGGGTTAGAGAAATGTAGAACAAGGTTACATCCTTTCAGAAAGGAACACAAAAGTTGTGCAGCAGTCTTACTTGGCAACAGGCAAGGATACTGCAAAAGATAGATACCACTAGGAACTAAATATCATAGCTGTGGTTCCTGGAAGTATCTGATAGATGCTTTTGCAATTAACAATGGTCAGGAGGGAGAAACTAGGCCATGGGTGAAAGGAAATAACTTTTCAAAGGGCACAAAGTTCTGAGATCTCAGAGATGGAAATGTTACCTTAATCAATCAGGAGGATTCACAAGGACTTTATGTGGTACAAAGATATCCACCACAACCAGGTACCACATTAAAAATGACTGAACAGTAATTATTATCAAGTCCATACAAGGAAGTAGTGAATGTGTATAGCAGATGAAGATATGCACCGCAGCCAGGAAGAACCTCGAGTCACTCAGAAGAAACAAGTCAGATCTCTGGGGAAAAGGATTAACCTCCCAAGAAAACATTGATATGAGACCTTTCGAGGGAAATAGCATGCTAGATAAATTAATGAAGTAATTAAGAAAGTGCCTAGAGTACCAAGGAAAACTGTACTCTTGGGTTAAAGAATAGTAAGATTGTAAGAGCAAAAAGCATTCCAAGTTTGATATGGGCCCACAATCCAAATAAAAATTATGTGACAACTGGCATAAATGATAGACTGGACAGGATATATCCGTGTGTAGGTCTGCTGGTGATGACTGAAGCAGATGTAAATGTATATACATGTTAACAAGTATGCCTAATAGTAGATTAGGCAGAGAAAGGGTTAGAAGGTCTCCCTGAAAAAAATCAGTAAACTCAGTAAGGATAGAGTGGAGAAAAGGGCCATAATATTAAAGGCCTTGGATGAAATGTTATAATAAAGGAATGTGACAAAAGGAGGTCAGATTATTGATATAGCTGGGGTGAGATTTTTCCAGAAAATCAGAGAAATGGGCTACATTATGTCTGAGCGGCTGATTGTACAGGAAACATGGAGATGGATGAATTACTCTGGCAAGAAGGTATGCTGCAAGAATTAGGGGAGTTAATGTGCATACCACCATTATAAAAGTGCCCTAAATGAAGACTGAAGGATCATCCCTTACAGATATATAAATACATGACTACACAAATGATCGAGGATATAGAAAAGAGAGTCTACAGATAAATAATCTAAATCCACTGAAGATCATGGTAGACACAAAATGACTCCAGTACAGAAGGGTAAAATATCATGCCTCCTACCTAAAGAATAACTAGCATTATTCCAAGGCATGAAAGGAAACAGAAAAGGGAGGAAGTGACTCGAACACATGTTAAAAAAAAGGTGTTTTTCATCTCAGTCCATAAAACCCTCCCACTATTTACTTTTTTTTAACAATAATTCTGACAGACATGTAGAACTAAACATATGAGTCTGCTTTAAGCAGAACTGTGAGAAAAAAGAAAGTGTAGAACTATATGAACACATGAGTTGAAAAGAACATCTCCTTAGTTTGGACAATGCCTAGGAAGAGTCAGTGAGCAAAGTCTCTTCAGATGCTCTGAAAGAAAAAATGTAAAACCAAAGTCTGAATCTGCCATGTTTTCTGATCGGTGATGCTTGTGCCCCAAACAAATGTCGGAGCTGCACAGAATCAGACTGACTATGCCTAAGGTTAGGACCTATGAAGCACTCATTCCTGAACCTGCCTTCAGGACAGACACTGGAACCCTATGCATAGGTACTGGGCAAGATGACTGACTCAGAAGATCCTGCCTCAGACCTGTAAACTAAGTCCTAGCAAGGCAATCATTTCAGAAAACCCTGTCCCAGACCACAAACCAAAGTACTAACAAGGTGATCAGCTCATCAGACCACTGAAGACAGTCCTAACATGGTCAACAGGCTCCAAATGGTCTGTAAAGTCCTGCACCAGACTGAGAACAAAGTCCTTGTGAAGGGAAAAATACTAATCAGTCTGGAACATAACACTCAGCTGTACAGATTTTTGCAGAATGTCCAGATTTTTACCTTATATTTTGGTCCATTTTTCATAAAAGTGTGGTTTTCTGGCAAGTTAGTAGCACCTCATTAAAGATTGAAGTTAGAAAATAATGACAGACATTTGTGTTTTAGACTTCATAGCCTTCAGAAAATTCATGCTGATGCAAAACATGTTATTCTATCAACTTTCTAAGTTTGTACGAGCAATATTTCAAAATTGTCCCTATTTGTACCACTTTATGGCTTTGTCCAGATTTCTTACTCTAAGAGGTTGAGACGTACAGTCTGGAAGAAAATGCAAATGACGTCATATACACAGGATCACCAGAGCATAGCAGCATCTGCCCTTAACAGTACTAGTTGTAGTATCGAGGAGTATTTGCCAGAAAGAAAGACAACTTCAAATGAAACTACATCTTGTTCTACAACTAAATGTTCTCTCACTGGAGCATGTTACCACAAGATGAAGGTTCACAAGGAATCCTTAGTTAACTCTAAACAGAAATACCATACTATGGGCAAGTCACAAGAGCAGATGAGGTACTCAAGGGGATGTCCTGCACCAGTATGTGCTGGAGCTGAAAGGAGAAAAATGTAGATGGAAAACACAAGAGTTGGAATAAATAATAACCTCATTTCCACAAATGCAGTATCCAAGTTAACTGACAAATCTAAAATGGCTGGAAAGTAAAACACTAAACATTTAGGTGGCAGAGTATCAGAAGTACCAGTACAAGAGCAAGCAAGATATAAATACCTGTCCCCTGTCTAGGGTCCTCAAGAGGGGAAGCATCTGAAGGTCTTTAACATAAATTACCAATGTCATGGAAAGGAAAGGAACGAAGGGTTATGGCCAAACCCTGTCCAAAAGTATCCACCAGAACAGCTGAGGGTCAAAAAGTGTTCAAAAAGGATTCCAAACATATCTTAATACAAGAAAGGAGGAGAGGGAACCAATGCCATTTGCAGAAAGAGGCCAAGTCACTGGTAACCTCTAGTAGAATTGAACACTAGCCAAGAAAATGAGATCTGTGGTGAGAAAAAAAATCTCTACATACCTCAAACTGAATGGTGAAAAGGAACAACAATGAATGAGAGGAAAGTGAAAGCCCAGTTAGCCTGAAGAACATCAAGATGAATAGGCAATCAGTGGTCATAACTTACCCCAAACAACATAGGTGGAATCAAGGTTGAGCTTGTAACCACCAATGTCCACCACCATGGACATTTGTCAATCCTCAAAGGATGTTGGGTTGAGAAGGTAGAGCTTGAAGCCTATAGGGATCAAAGTTGACATCACTTAGGCAAAGACTGACTTTGAAGTAACTGTCAGTCCTGTGGAAACTTTGGGAGTGAGAGAAGTATAGGTCAATGGTGTTGGAGCTGTGCTTGTAGATTCAAGGTTGGGAGAGGTGATCTTGAAGCTGAATGCATTAAAGTGCATCTCACTGAGGTCAAGGATGACCACTGAAGGAACTTGTGTATGCTGAGGAAGTATCAGGTTGAATGAACTCAAGGTGGAAGCCAACCATATGGAAGTTAATCATAACAAAGTAAGTTTCAATCCTGAAGGGACATAACAAACCCTAGGGGGGGAAATGGTTACAGAAAGTTCTGAAAAAGGTGTAAGGAATAAAGAGAAAAACAGCAGGATCTGGTAACTGGGCTCATAATATAAGAAGGCAGCAACCCTGAGGAAGGGATTGAGCCTGAAACCCCCAATAATGCCAAAAGACAGGACCAATGTCAGGTGTAGAGGATTCATCTGCCATCACAGCCAAAACAGGGCTGATGAGATCAGGGGGGAAAACATCACTTGAAAAACAACCACGGAAAAAAGCATACAGACTCAGCATTGACTCTTACATTTCAAGGGGGAAACCATAAAAGAAAAAAGAGGAAAAAACAAACAAACCCCCAGACGTAGACAAAATAACACAAACACTGTGAAAACTTACTTCTGACACTGAGACAGAAACATGCTGGTTTGTGGGACCAAGGTAACTGGGGTAGTGGTATTAAACACTAGGTCAAACCAGGCATATCTGTCAGACAAACCTGAGATAAGGAAAAATACAGCAAACCAAGCAATAGTAAAATGTGATAAAATTAAATGTAATGCCAGGCACACAGCAGGTTACTAATGGCAGACGGATTATACAGAAATTTCAGCCAACACAGATTCACTTGTTAAGGGGGGTGATGAATCAGAAAAAGGTAGGGAATAATGTAGCTACATACCTTAGTCCTACAGATGAATATTAAACTACCTGTGTCAGATCTCCTACCAGCCACTGTACCATGCACCTGCAAGCTCTTCTCATCTCCCTTTTGACCCATTGTGGACAAACAAAACTAGTCTAAAATATGCATCTTAACACTCATAGTGTATGCAATAAGGGAGGTCAGATGTAAGTATTTACGCAGCTGCATAAAACTGATTTTATATATATATATATATATATATATATATATATATATATATATATATATATATATATATATATAAAACCTGGCTCAGGTCTCACATTAAGAGCACAACAGTCTGTCTAACCAGATGCAGATACTATTTTGAGAAGACGTATGCTAGGAGAGCCAGTGGAATCACTAGTTTTACAGAGGACTACCTTAACTGCTCCTTATCTGTTAAACAAATTCCTTTCAATAAAATCATTAATGCTATGATTATTAATGTCCCATCTGTCCACACAAATTCAATAAGTTTGAAATAATATGTGTTAATGTGTTACATTAGTCTTGGAATCACAGCTTGTATTCTACTTGTCTTGGCATTGCAATACAATTCTTTTCAGTTCAGATCGAGTGAAGGCTATGTATACTTTCACTTCTGTGATTCTACTGATGGCTATGCAGTCTTATAGCTTATCTTAAATGTATTAATTGTGAAGCTTTTCTACTTGGGTCTCCAAAAAATGGGCCTCAGCCCAGATGAACAGCCTCACCAATAAAAGATACATATACATAAGTAAATAGATTGCTGGAACTACTGAAAATAAACAGAGCAGAATGTGTATTAACTATCTGGAAGAAAATAAGAAAAATCCACTCAGAGTATACTGTTTTCATGTGTGTATATCGGTTACTCTGCTGCAATGAGGCAAAGAGGTAATAAAGATACATAATAATTTCTTAATGTTCTGTGAAATAAAACACAATAAATTGCATGGCATTACTCCATATTTAATATAGCAATAGGCATTTCACATAAGTAGCTCGAGCAGACAGCACAATCTAACAAGAGAGATTTAATAATCAAAGTACCGTGCAATACTGAGAAGCTGCAAATGAGCAGAACCTACTGAGTCACCACATTATTCACCCTAGTGTCTTCATGCAAAATGAGTTTTATTAAGAGCATTTTTTATAACATGAATCATTTATTGCCAGAGCATTAATGCTTTCTTCACATGGCAATTAGCTGGCTATATTAATATATGAGGCATGGATACTTTTCATATGAATTAAGCCACACATCACCCTGGCTGACTGGGTCAAATAAGGACATGTTCGTTAAGTTATAAATGCTTTATTTGCCTTCTGGCTTTCAATATATACTGTGCATGTAGTTCAGGATTTGGGTCCTCCTCTTCCATTTGCCTACTATGTGACATAGAACAAGTATGCTAAACAAACTGAGAAACTCTGTTTTGGACTTTTATTAGTTCATCTTTCCCAAGATAAACAGGATGATCAATCAAAACATTAGAATTCTTTTACAAGGCTCTGGAAAGCTTTCCACTGACAACAGCATGCCAAGTCAGAGTAAATACGCTCTTTCGAAGTGTAAGCCCCACACACCATCTGAACCTCCATTAATTACCAGCTTTATTTTGGACAGAAACTTTTTACCACCTTTGTTCTTGTGTTTTCAGAGGTATACTGGGAGCATCCCTAAAACATATACACAACAACAGGCTCATCAAAAAGCTAGTCTGTGTGTACTGCATCTGCCTACCAACTTTTTAGTTTGCACTGAAACATTCTACCATCTTTGTCCTTGAATTATAAGTAAACTTTGTGCAGCCAGTCCTTCTGCAAGTATTGTAGCCTACCCTACACAGGGAATAGTCTGGACAAACATTTCAATGCCCAAGTTTGTAAACAATGGCCGTGTCTACATTTCTGCTTGCATGTACCTTTCTTCTTCTTACCATGACTTGTGACTAGTCAACTCTAATTACATCCTCCCCTCTTATCTACCTTTCAAGTTCACTTCTTATCAAATGCCTCTACCCTCGTCTACCTTCTCAAGATCCAGTCACCATGTGCTACTACTGCTTTGTAACCATCATATACTGAAAACTGCTATTGACATGTATACTGACTGATTTGTAATGTAATATTTTTACTTCCTTGTAAGATGTGTGTATTATGTATGTATATCTGCATGTGGATTCATGTAGATAAATCAACAACACTTTTGCTGAAATCACTTTCAAAAAACTCAAAAACAAATTCTTTTCAGCAAGCCCCACTTTACCCCCATCACACTTGAACCTATACCTACACTTTTTTAACTGGTAGTAAAAACAAATCCTTATGGTGGAATACTCATATAGACAAACTCTACAACAAAAGGAAGAAAGTGTCAGTTTATTTACAGGTTAACAATCCCTATTACGAAATTCTGAAATCCAAAAATCTCAGATATCCACATTTTTTTTTCACGTACTTGTCGGCCCCAAGCACTGTTTGTCACTTGTACTAATAGCAGTGCATAAGTGCGCCTGCAGCTCACTGCTCACTGATACCTTTATTGCTCTATCTTTAATTTTACTGTGAAAATGTCTAAAAAATGCAGGTACTCCAACAGGTAACAATGAGAAAAAGAAAAGGAAACATCAGTTGTTATCGATAAAGCAGAAGGTGGAGTTATGGCAGAAGCTTGATCGTGGTGTGTCTGTACGGTATCTTAGTGAAAAATATGGTGTTGGAACTATCACTGTGTATGATTTAAAGAAGCAGAAAGACAAGTTACTCAAGGTTTATAGTGACAGTGATAACCATAAACTTATGAAAGATAGGAAAACACTACATAAGGCAGTAAATGAAGACCTTGATCGTGTGTTGATGGAGTGGATTCGACAACAAAGAAGTGAACATATGCCACTGACTGATATGTCTGTCATGAAACAAGCAAGATTATATCACGAAGAACTTAAAATTGAAGATGATTGTCAATATTCAGAAGGTTGGTCGAAGAAATGTAAGAAGTGTAATGGTATAAAATATCTAAAAATCCGTGGTGAAAAGGCTTCATCTGATCATGAAGCATCTGAAAATTACATTCACAAATTTGCCAGGATAATATCTCACAAAAACCTAAGTGCTGAACAAGTGTACAATGCTGATGAAACAGCTCTCTAGTGGCGTCACTTCCCTAGATAAAATTAACAATGGCTGACGAGAAAGCACCAACAGGTTGTAAGGATACTAAAGATAGGTTAGCTATTCTTGGGTGTGCCAATGCTGCAGGCATACACAAGGTAAAATTTGCAGTAATTGGGAAAAGCAAACATCCAAGATGCCTGAAAGGTGCATGGCATTTAGCCATGCATTATTATGCAAACAAGAAAACATGGGTCACCAAAAAATGTTCTCTAACTGGTTCAATAACCACTTCTTACCAGAGGCACGAGCTCACTGCGGGCAAGCTGGGCTGGAAGAAAACTGTAAAATGTTACTGTTTCTGGACAATTGCTCTGCACATCCCCCTGCTGAACTTCTTTTGAAAAGTAATGTTTTTGGAATTTACCTCCCCTTGAATGTTACATTGTTATTGCAACCTTGTGACCATTTTGTGCGTGTGTGTGTGTGAGTGTGTGTGTGGGTGGGTGTGTGGGTGTGTGGGTGTGTGTATGTATGTGTGTGTGTGTGTGTGTGTGTGTGTGTGTGTGTGTGTGTGTGTGTGTGTGTGTGTGTGTGTGTGTATGTATGTGTGTGTGTGTGTGTGTGTGTGTGTGTGTATGTGTGTGTGTGTGTGTGTGTGTGTGTGTGTGTGTGTGGAGAGAGGGATCAGTGAGCAGTTCTAACAATCTTGGCTCGTACTCTAAATAAATGTGCACCTGAATTTTGAAAAATTAGTCATTTCAATTCTTCATAGCACAGCATACACGGTTTATGCACTGGAATATAGTCTCACTGCTGTTTTGTCATCTACTACTAGCAGTAAACATTAATTGTAAATTCTGACTCGTAATTAAGCTGTATTTGTAATTGGTTGCCTGATGGCTCTAAAATCAAAACAAAATTCCGAAATTCGAAATTCAGCTGGTCCCAAGGGTTTTGGATTAGGAATTGTCTACCTGTAGGTGGTAACACATGCTCCTCTCTCAAAAGAACTGTCAAACACACTGGAAAATAATTTATGGCAGTAGTTAGAAAATGCAGAGATGTTTATGAACTCAAAGTGACCACTGATGCCAAAAGTAAGTGTAAATACTTGTTCAACTACATTATGAATGTAAGAAACAACAACCATCATTATTCAGAATTGATTTACAGGGATTTACAGGGAAACATCAGTTGTTATAGATAAAGCAGAAGGTGGAGTTATGGCAGAAGCTTGATTGTGGTGTGTCTGTACGGTATCTTAGTGAAGAATATGGTGTTGGAACTATCACTGTGTATGATTTAAAGAAGCAGAAAGACAAGTTACTCAAGGTTTATAGTGACAGTGATAACCATAAACTTATGAAAGATAGGAAAACACTACATAAGGCAGTAAATGAAGACCTTGATCGTGTGTTGATGGAGTGGATTCGACAACAAAGAAGTGAACATATGCCACTGACTGATATGTCTGTCATGAAACAAGCAAGATTATATCACGAAGAACTTAAAATTGAAGATGATTGTCAATATTCAGAAGGTTGGTCGAAGAAATGTAAGAAGTGTAATGGTATAAAATATCTAAAAATCCGTGGTGAAAAGGCTTCATCTGATCATGAAGCATCTGAAAATTACATTCACAAATTTGCCAGGATAATATCTGACAAAAACCTAAGTGCTGAACAAGTGTACAATGCTGATGAAACAGCTCTCTAGTGGCGTCACTTCCCTAGATAAAATTAACAATGGCTGACGAGAAAGCACCAACAGGTTGTAAGGATACTAAAGATAGGTTAGCTATTCTTGGGTGTGCCAATGCTGCAGGCATACACAAGGTAAAATTTGCAGTAATTGGGAAAAGCAAACATCCAAGATGCCTGAAAGGTGCATGGCATTTAGCCATGCATTATTATGCAAACAAGAAAACATGGGTCACCAAAAAATGTTCTCTAACTGGTTCAATAACCACTTCTTACCAGAGGCACGAGCTCACTGCGGGCAAGCTGGGCTGGAAGAAAACTGTAAAATGTTACTGTTTCTGGACAATTGCTCTGCACATCCCCCTGCTGAACTTCTTTTGAAAAGTAATGTTTTTGGAATTTACCTCCCCTTGAATGTTACATTGTTATTGCAACCTTGTAACCATTTTGTGCGTGAGTGTGTGTGTGTGTGTGTGTGTGTGGGTGTGTGGGTGTGTGGGTGTGTGTATGTATGTGTGTGTGTGTGTGTGTGTGTGTGTGTGTGTGTGTGTGTGTGTGGGTGTGTGTGGGTGTGTGTGGGTGTGTGTATGTATGTGTGTGTGTGTGTGTGTGTGTGTGTGTGTGTGTGTGTGTGTGTGTGTGTGTGTGTGTGTGTGGAGAGAGGGATCAGTGAGCAGTTCCAACAATCTTGGCTCGTACTCTAAATAAATGTGCACCTGAATTTTGAAAAATGAGTCATTTCAATTCTTCATAGCACAGCATACACGGTTTATGCACTGGAATATAGTCTCACTGCTGTTTTGTCATCTACTACTAGCAGTAAACATTAATTGTAAATTCTGACTCGTAATTAAGCTGTATTTGTAATTGGTTGCCTGATGGCTCTAAAATCAAAACAAAATTCCGAAATTCGAAATTCAGCTGGTCCCAAGGGTTTTGGATTAGGAATTGTCTACCTGTAGGTGGTAACACATGCTCCTCTCTCAAAAGAACTGTCAAACACACTGGAAAATAATTTATGGCAGTAGTTAGAAAATGCAGAGATGTTTATGAACACAAAGTGACCACTGATGCCAAAAGTAAGTGTAAATACTTGTTCAACTACATTATGAATGTAAGAAACAACAACCATCATTATTCAGAATTGATTTACAGGGATGCTATCCATTCTGATCCAAAAGAAATAGTTACAATCCTAGTTGTCAAATTTATAATGAACATCACCTCACCCATTTTGGTAACTGCTCCCCTGATTCTGCAGTCCCTGACCCTCCCTGAGATCACTATGGAGCAAGTACTAGCAGCCCTTTCTAAAAACAATGAACACCCCATCTATGGACTTCAACAATATATTAGGAAACTTAATAATTAGCACAAAGTAAGGCTGCTATTGAACGTCTTTAATGTTAGTCTTGCAAGAGATCATGCTTCCAAAGCCTAGAGAACAGCCACCATGATGTCCCTACATAAGGACAGTCCAGCCACAGAAGCTGATAATTAAAAGCCCATCAGCCTTACTGACATTGTTTGTAAAGCCATGGAACATATTGTTTATGCCATCAGAAATGCAGACACTGATAATCTCTTAGCCCTGGATACATATCAGTTTGGCTTTGCCAAAGGTAAGTCATGCCTTCTTAACTTTGGAAACTTCTTTAAAATGGTAAATAAGGCAGAGGGAGATTGATGGTTATGTGGTGCATATGATATATCGGCACCTAGCCAAGGCATTCATTATTATCTCCTATGTAGACATTAGTCACAAACTGGCAATCTTGCTCAGAACATCTTTTCATAAATCTTTTGCATGCATGCCTCTGGCCTACCTTACTCATATTCTCAAACTTTCATTGTTTGTTTTTCTTATCCATTGTACCCATAATATTGTTTTCCTCTGTAATATTGTTAATTTGTCTCTATTCGTATGTATTTGTATGTCTGTTTGGGGCTTTTCCCCTCGGGTCTCCACTGAAAAAGGGTAATTCTTACCCAGCTGGACCAACCCGGTTAACAAATGCAAATAAATAATAAATAAATAATAGATAGCAAATTCGTTATCAGACAGAACACATACTGTCAGAGTTGCAGACTCTGTTTGAGAAAGAAAAATGTCATACTTTGGGGTACTTCAGGGGTCAGTTCAGCGTCCTTTTTTATTTGGCATTATTTCTCTTATCTACAAGCCAATATCTCAGGTTTCTAATTAACAAAATTCGGTGATGACTGTAAATCATGGTTTGTCATTCCAACACCCACCATTGTGAAGGTATTCCCAGATGAGATGGACTACGCAAACAACTGATGCAAGGATAACGGCCTCAAATGAAATGACTACAAAGGATTATAGTCCACTTTGGTAAGGGAAATCCTCATCATAACGAATGACACATCTCTTAAGAATGATACTATTAGCAGAGATTTAGGCACCCTTGTGGATGTCTCCCGATCCTTTGATCATGTTTGTAATGCAGTTTGAAAACCTTCTGTCAAGCCCAACTAATATTCAAGGCCATCTCATCAAGAAGCAAAGGAGTGGTATTTTCACTGTACTCATATTCATCACATTACTGAATATAATGGATACTTACTGAAGCATATTACTCAGCTGAAGAGACCTCTGTGAATCATAACCAAAAAACAGACCTCAAATACTTCAGTTATCCAAGAAGACTAGCCATCCTCTCTCTATCTCTCTCGCTCTCTCTCTCTCTCTCTGTGTATTCCTTCCTGCAAATGCTTCTATTATGATCTTTGTTGGCCTTTCAGACTATGCAAGACCCCACCCTTCTAGGCCTTCTATGTCTGTGTAGAACTAATGGCTACAGACATACTGGTACAAAGGCTCTTCATCTTTATCAGCAAAATAATAAGTCATGAGTGGGACAAGTTCTTATGCCAGTGTCTTCCCCATCTATTGAATAATATACTCTTGCATATTAAGCAAACTAAGCACCCTGGCCACATTCAAGACTAATCTAGACAATCAGAGTGGCATTCACAAATTCTAATAAAAACAAAACCACTAAGTAAACATGCCAAGCACTAAGAGTACCAAAATTCCATTTATTCATGACTTGTTGAATAAATGGGAATTTTGGTACTGTAAGTGCTTGGCGTGTTTACTTAGCAGTTTTTGTTTCTATATGATTTTGGACTTCACTAGTTCAACTGTTTCCATGACTGCTTTTTGGTGCATTCACAAATTCTCCCTGGGCCTGTAATACAGAAGGTAAGTATTGATGTTGGGTATTGTGGGGTAGGCTGTTAATGGCCTAATTGATGAATGACTGTCTAGTAGCTAATTATAATTCCATGAATGTATGACAGATGGCAGAAAAAAACTTAAATGCAAGATGCCCTGCTGAGATCTCCTCTGTGTAAAATGTATTTTAACAGGAAAGGAGTTGTGTGCACTTGAGTTTTAGACTTGGGAAACATTTTCCCCAAATTATTTTCAAAGAACCTTTTGAGGAAAATTGTACAGAAGAAGTAAGGAAAGGAGTTATTGGAAATAAAACAAATTATCTGGATTATCCAGTTTATTATTTAATCAGTGAAGAAATACTATGACATATATCTCTGTTGAATATTGACTCTAATATTAAAATTGTTGAAAGATGGTTCACATTTTCTCAAGTAAAACCTGGCATCATATACCAACAAAATGGCTAAACACATGAATCCTGCAGAATTAAGAAACATCCTGATTGACATATCATTTAAGATGTCAGCCCACTTGAAGTAATGCAATACTTTTTATTTTGTCTTGTGAAAGAAAACTAATTGCAATGACTATGCTCATAGTGAGAGCATAAAGCCTTTTAATTACAAGTGTAACTCTAACTTTTATAGCATAATTATAAGTAGAATTTACCTTTAAAAGGCAGTCTTCCAAGCAGAGGTAAAAAAGGGAATGCCAAGACTTCTTTAATGAGAAAACACTAGAATAAAGCACATACACAAGAGTCCATGAGCAACAACTGAAAATGCAGATCCTTTTCCTGAATTTAATAATTTCTTTTGTGGTTTCTTTATGGAAAATGTAGTTGAGCACCTTTAGGATCCGGCATGACCATCCATATCCTTTTACAAAGTAGTCACAACAAAGACTTTATAGTCAACATCATGTATTTCTTTTTTTTAACAGCATATCTGTAGATACATCAAATCTAGAACTTTCATTTCCATTCTTGTGAAAAGAGAGACTCTGGAATAGTATTATGTTCCATCACAGTGATTCTTAGTATAGCCTGTTTAGTTAACAACTTATAATTGATTTGAAGAGGATTGCACAAACAAAACCTCAGATAAGTTTTGAAGAAAAATTCTAGTGCAAGCAAAGACAGCCTTCCTCCAAGAAGAAGAAAGACAGAAAAGAAATACCCATTCAAAAAGAAAGATCTGGTTTGTATAAATTAGAGGTCTTAGGACTATGGTAGGATTTCCAAAATAAATAAATTTCTTTAAAATATTAGACAGAATTCAACAGTAACTTATTTGGAAAAAAGAAGGTCATTCACAGACCGTAATGCAGGCTTTACTCTAAACATCTCAATAGACACTAACTTAGAATTCCAACTCTAAGAACACAAACTGTGGGTTTTAAATCAAGAAGAAATAAAGAGACACTGTACCGCTTTTCTTGCTATAAAGGCTTCTCAAAATGCATTTCGCTATGACTATTAAAGCTTTAATAAAATTATTTAAATGGTGCATTCAAAAACATACCCAGGAATTAGAAACAACAAAAGGATCCACCGGAGGTGCAGCGTTCCACAATAAACGTATAAAATTCAAAACCAGTCACAAATGGAACGCTGAAGCTTGCAACACAAGTGCAATACGATACCAACTCAAAATAAAAATGAAAGTAGCGTAATCCAACGACACGAAGCAGTATTTCATAAAACAGGAACTCCTTTATTCAGTAAGCGCTTTCACCCAAAGTGGGCTTCCTCAGACTGTACAACTAAGTAAAACAAGCACAGTCCTTATATACACATAACAATTAAATAATTAAGAACATAATTACTCTAATTAATGAAATTTAGCGTTCAAACCATATAAATACTGGAAATATATAATGCATTAATTCATAGTAAGGAGTGTATGCACATTAAAAACCTAGGTATAGGAAAAAACGCAATAACATAATATACTTTATAAAATGTATGAGAACTTTTAAGAGATCTTAAGAATAGTCCTAATCAACTCTGGTAAACTCTTTCATTTCCCAGTATCTCCAGCAGATGGCAAACTAGACAGGTTGAACAGTCCCATATAGTGTCACAATATAAAATTCCATAACAAATCTATATATAAATATATAATAATAAATTAAAAAATTTTTAAAAGCATGCTACTCAGATAACAATGTGTTATTTAGACAATAACTCAAAGCTGATGGTACCTACATAAACAAATAAAATACAGGTGTTAAAGCACAATGTTATAACAAATGTTAAAACAATAAGAGTGAATGCATTATTACAGCCTAACTAAGGGCCAAAAATATTATTGTATTACTTCTTTAAGGTTCCCTTAAGTTTTCTTTTCTTCAGAAAAGGATATATACTGATCTTATCATTAAGGCCTGGGGCAATCTGCCTTACATCTAATAATCCATTTTGTTTCCATTTCTAAGGTAAGGGTTTCTATATCACCACCCCTAGGACCAGTATTCACAGTTTGTATTACAAAAAAGCTAAATGTATGCAAGGGGCCTTTTATTTTCTGATGTTTTGCTAATGCATTCCTCTCATCCCTACTCTCATACTGTAGCAGTGCTCTCTGATCCTTTCTCTTAGTTGTCTATTGGTTTTGCCAATATAGAAAGCAGTGCAGGAAGAGCACTGAGCTAGATATATAACATTTGTCGTCCTGCATGTGGTACCTGTTAAAATGTAAATACTTTATCAGACAGAGGTAATTTAAATTCAGTGTCAATGTTAATAAAGGTGCATTGATTGCAGTTACGGCAGGGTGTAGTATTGGTAGAATGTACATAATTCTCTATGTGTCTCTTATGACATAACATCCTCCTTAGGTTTAACTTATTTTTATAACAAAACCTAGGACTTCCCCCAACTAAATTACTAATGGCATCTTCTACCCTAGGACATGCCAATGTTTCTCAATTATGTCTCTAATGTGAAAGACATCACTTTCATTATAAAACATAGGTATGTTAATATAATTCACCTTACAAGCTGTTATACTATCATTGTGAGTTAAATCATTCACCATTGGACATGAAAAGTAGGGTCTAGCTCTGGTGTCCCTCATCGCAAACACTTCTGATGTAGTATTATCAATCTGCTCTATATTATATTTCCTATCTAATAATCTACCTTTCAACCCCTCCAGCTCTTGATTGTAACCATCCTCAGTCGGGTTAAGCCTGGAGGCCCTCATAATTGACACTTAACCACATTATCGAAGATGTGTTTAGGGTGCATACTATTTCTATGTAACAGTGTGTTCCTGAAACAATCTTTCCTGTGTACCGAGGTGTTAACAATGCCACTAGGTAGCCTCATGATATTCACATCCAAATAAGAAATAAAAGTTTTAGAATAATTCATAGAAAACTTTAAATAGTCAGTCAATCTATTAATGTCTTTCTCAAATTGTAACAGAGACTGCTCACTACCCTCAAATATCAGAAACAAGTCGTCCACAAATCTTTTATAAAAGAGTACATGTTTTTTAAAATATTCAGATGGGAATAAACTTTCTTTCTCCCACTCAGCGATAACTATGTTGGCGTAGCTATTGGCACAAGAAGTGCCCATAGCTACGCCATCATTCTGTATATAAATATCTTGTTCAAATATAAACATGTTATTCTCTAAGATTATTTCTAGAAACAGAGTTAGAAATTCTATGAATTGAATATCCATCTCTGTATATTTCTTTAAATAATTCTGTACACTTTTTATTCCTAATATGTTGAATCACTGTAAAAGACTTTTCACGTCAAGTGTAACCATGAAATATTCCATTCTCTCATCTAATGTAGATATAAAATCATACAGGCTTAATAAAAAATGCTTACTGTCTTTTAAAACAAAAGGGTTCTCATTCACCACCTTTCTCAGATGATATTCAACAAATAAGGAAAATGGTTCAGTTAACCAGCCACTTCCAGAGACTATAGGTCTCATAGAGGGGTTTTCGAGACCCTTATGAACTTTTGGTAAGCCTTTAAGTATAGGGATAAGGGGGTTATCCACCTTAAGGAACTTATAAAAATCTTTTTTTATTAACCTGCTTCTGAACAAATCATCTATTGTGTCATACACTCTAAATATTTTCATCATTAATTCATTAATGTCCAGTTTAGTGTAGGATCCATCAGTGCTAAGTAGCTTATTCATATTTTCAACATAATGTTCATAATTCATTACCACAATCGGTCCTCCCTTGTCAGCTGGTGTAATGATTATATTCTTATCCATTTTCAAATCCCATAATGCCTTCCTTTCTAAATCGTAAGATTTTTCTTCCTGTTACACTTCTTATATTTTCCTATATCCTTGGTGGAGTAGTATGTGTGTAAATCACTCTCAACCAGTTTGGTAAAGGTTTCCAATACAGGATGTAAAGGGGTATGTAAGTGCTAACAGGTTTAAATCTATCTGACACTCTATCACTGTCAGCAGTGCCAAAGTCCAGTCTCAGTTGTACATTTCTGGCAAACATTTTCATATCTATAATGGATTCACTCAACTCACTGTTTCTACTAGGGAAGGATAAAGGAGGCCCTTATCCTAAACTTGTTCTTCATATATAGTAAGGTCTCTACTAGACAGATTAATGACTAAAGATGCCGTCATTTGGCCCACATCTTCTTGATAGTCGGTCCTACCTGCTCTGCATCTGTTACTTTTTTGTCGCCCCCTGCTCATAGGCGGGATCTCCCTCTGAACCTGGGGGACTGTATGGGGAAAGGGACATCATGCCTAATCTCCTGAATGTCACTTCCTTGCCCTTTACTTAGGAGACCACCTTTTTCTTCACAACATTTAACTCATTATTCTTAGTGTTAATGCAATCCACCATGCCTCTAACATTGGTAGGAACAATGTCCTCTGTACATGCTAATGTAGTTCTTTTTCCACTACTTTAGGATTTAGATTCACATTGTGTGTAATCACATTATCACTTGCCCTTACACCATTAGCCACCTGATTAGTAAATGGAGCTTCAAAATTTGAAGCAACAGTTGGTTCTACAGTATGGCTAGTTACATTCAATCTAGTTCCTTTTTGGCTTTTGAGTTGCCATGCTCATAAGTATTATTAGTCCTAGGCCAAGTAAAGACATGGCCATTTTAAAGTCAAAACGTCTTTCAATCTTTGTCTTTTCTGATTGACAAGTCTTTTTCATACAACAAAACATTATCAATAAGTCTGTCTAATCCCATAGTCTTTTTAGCAGTGGGATACTTCACGATTAATCAATCTATGCATTTCTGTTACTTTCTCTCTAAGCAGTTCCTCCTCAGGTCTATGATACTCAATGAGGAGTTTCATATAATTAAAACTCAATTCCATGTTAAGTCTCTGCCACTTTAATAAAAGTTCTGGATGACAATGGAACGCTGAAACACCCAAGCAGTATTTCATAAAAACAGGAACTCTTTATTTCAGATTGTTAAAACAGCACAGTCTATATACATGATATCATTTAATTAATGAAATTTAGCGTTCAAACCGTTTGAACGCTAAATTTCATTAATTAGAGTAATTATGTTCTTAATTATTTAATTGTTATGTGTATATAAGGACTGTGCTTGTTTTACTTAGTTGTACAGTCTGAGGAAGCCCACTTTGGGTGAAAGCGCTTACTGAATAAAGGAGTTCCTGTTTTATGAAATACTGCTTCGTGTCGTTGGATTACGCTACTTTCATTTTTATTTTGAGTTGGTATCGTATTGTACTTGTGTTGCAAGCTTCATCGTTCCATTTGTGACTGGTTTTGAATTTTATACGTTTATTGTGGAACGCCAGACCTCCGGTGGATCCTTTTGTTGTTTCTGATACTTATTTTTTGATTTGCACACGGAGGGGATGGCTTGTACTATGGATGGTGACGAGATCGACGAGATTGAACTTGCTTACGTACCTGAGGCCAACGTAACTGTAGAACGGATGTTGGGGAAGTTCACAGAGTGTGTAGCAGGCAAGGAGAATGTGCTGCTGTTTTTTGAACCTACAGATGAGCGTGGGTCTGAATTAGACGACGCGGGGAATCTACTATCGCTGGCTGAGGACCTAGACCAACTGGAATCCGATTTTTTAAAACTGAAGAGACTACAGCTGCAACGGCAGCATTTTGAGGCGTGTTTGAAAAAACAAATCATACCTCGAGGACTCCGAGTCCTCAAAATGCCTACATCAGGTAACCAACATCCAGAACTTTTATTAAAGTGGCAGAGACTTAACATGGAATTGAGTTTTAATTATATGAAACTCCTCATTGAGTATCATAGACCTGAGGAGGAACTGCTTAGAGAGAAAGTAACAGAAATGCATAGATTGATTAATGTGAAGTATCCCACTGCTAAAAAGACTATGGGATTAGACAGACTTATTGATAATGTTTTGTTGTATGAAAAAAGACTTGTCAATCAGAAAAGACAAAGATTGAAAGAGGCGTTTTGGACTTTAAAAATGGCCATGTCTTTACTTGGCCTAGGACTACTAATACTTATGAGCATGGCAACTCAAAAAGCCAAAAAGGAACTAGATTGAATGTAACTAGCCATACTGTAGAACCAACTGTTGCTTCAAATTTTGAAGCTCCATTTACTAATCAGGTGGCTAATGGTGTAAAGGCAAGTGATAATGTGATTACACACAATGTGAATCTATATCCTAAAGTAGTGGAAAAAGAACTACATTAGCATGTACAGAGGACATTGTTCCTACCAATGTTAGAGGCATGGTGGATTGCATTAACACTAAGAATAATGAGTTAAATGTTGTGAAGAAAAGGTGGTCTCCTTAAGTAAAGGGCAAGGAAGTGACATTCAGGAGATTAGGCATGATGTCCCTTTCCCATACAGTCCCCCAGGTTCAGAGGGAGATCCCGCCTATGAGCAGGGGCGACAAAAAGAAAAGTAACAGATGTAGAGCAGGTAGGACCGACTATCAAGAAGATGTGGGCCAAATGACGGCATCCTTAGTCATTAATCTGTCTAGTAGAGATTTGAATATATATGAAGCACAAGTTTTGGATAAGGGCCTCCTTTATCCCTAGTAGAAACAGTGAGTTGAGTGAATCCATTATAGATATGAAAATGTTTGCCAGAAATGTACAACTGAGACTGGACTTTGGCACTACTGACAGTGATAGAGTGTCAGATAGATTTAAACCTGTTAGCACTTACATACCCCCTTTACATCCTGTATTGGAAACCTTTACCAAACTGGTTGAGAGTGATTTACACACATACTACTCCACCAAGGATATAGGAAAATATAAGAAGTGTAACAGGAAGAAAAATCTTACGTATTTAGAAAGGAAGGCATTATGGGATTTGAAAATGGATAAGAATATAATCATTACACCAGCTGACAAGGGAGGACCGATTGTGGTAATGAATTATGAACATTATGTTGAAAATATGAATAAGCTACTTAGCACTGATGGATCCTACACTAAACTGGACATTAATGAATTAATGATGAAAATATTTAGAGTGTATGACACAATAGATGATTTGTTCAGAAGCAGGTTAATAAAAAAAGATTTTTATAAGTTCCTTAAGGTGGATAACCCCCTTATCCCTATACTTAAAGGCTTACCAAAAGTTCATAAGGGTCTCGAAAACCCCCCTATGAGACCTATAGTCTCTGGAAGTGGCTGGTTAACTGAACCATTTTCCTTATTTGTTGAATATCATCTGAGAAAGGTGGTGAATGAGAACCCTTTTGTTTTAAAAGACAGTAAGCATTTTTTATTAAGCCTGTATGATTTTATATCTACATTAGATGAGAGAATGGAATATTTCATGGTTACACTTGACGTGAAAAGTCTTTTTACAGTGATTCCGAACATATTAGGAATAGAAAGTGTACAGAATTATTTAAAGAAATATACAGAGATGGATATTCAATTCATAGAACTTCTAACTCTGTTTCTAGAAATAATCTTAGAGAATAACATGTTTATATTTGAACAAGATATTTATATACAGAATGATGGCGTAGCTATGGGCACTTCTTGTGCCAATAGCTACGCCAACATAGTTATGGCTGAGTGGGAGAAAGAAAGTTTATTCCCATCTGAATATTTTAAAAAACATGTACTCTTTTATAAAAGATTTGTGGACGACTTGTTTCTGATATTTGAGGGTAGTGAGCAGTCTCTGTTACAATTTGAGAAAGACATTAATAGATTGACTGACTATTTAAAGTTTTCTATGAATTATTCTAAAACTTTTATTTCTTATTTGGATGTGAATATCATGAGGCTACCTAGTGGCATTGTTAACACCTCGCACACAGGAAAGATTGTTTCAGGAACACACTGTTACATAGAAATAGTATGCACCCTAAACACATCTTCGATAATGTGGTTAAGGGTCAAATTATGAGGGCCTCCAGGCTTAACCCGACTGAGGATGGTTACAATCAAGAGCTGGAGGGGTTGAAAGGTAGATTATTAGATAGGAAATATAATATAGAGCAGATTGATAATACTACATCAGAAGTGTTTATGGCGAGGGACACCAGAGCTAGACCCTACTTTTCATGTCCAATGGTGAATGATTTAACTCACAATGATAGTATAACAGCTTGTAAGGTGAATTATATTAACATACCTATGTTTTATAATGAGTGATGTCTTTCACATTAGAGACATAATTGAGAAACATTGGCATGTCCTAGGGGTAGAAGATGCCATTAGTAATTTAGTTGGGGGAAGTCCTAGGTTTTGTTATAAAAATAAGTTAAACCTAAGGAGGATGTTATGTCATAAGAGACACATAGAGAATTATGTACATTCTACCAATACTACACCCTGTCAGAACTGCAATCAATGCACCTTTATTAACATTGACACTGAATTTAAATTACCTCTGTCTGATAAAGTATTTACATTTTTAACAGGTACCACATGCAGGACGACAAATGTTATATATCTAGCTCAGTGCTCTTCCTGCACTGCTTTCTATATTGGCAAAACCAATAGACAACTAAGAGAAAGGATCAGAGAGCACTGCTACAGTATGAGAATAGGGAATGAGAGAAATGCATTAGCAAAACATCAGAAAATAAAAGGCCCCTTGCATACATTTAGCTTTTTTGTAATACAAACTGTGAATACTGGTCCTAGGGGTGGTGATATAGAAACCCTTACCTTAGAAATGGAAACAAAATGGATTATTAGATGTAAGGCAGATTGCCCCCCAGGCCTTAATGATAAGATCAGTATATATCCTTTTCTGAAGAAAAGAAAACTTAAGGGAACCTTAAAGAAGTAATACAATAATATTTTTGGCCCTTAGTTAGGCTGTAATAATGCATTCACTCTTATTGTTTTAACATTTGTTATAACATTGTGCTTTAACACCTGTATTTTATTTGTTTATGTAGGTACCATCAGCTTTGAGTTATTGTCTAAATAACACATTGTTATCTGAGTAGCATGCTTTTAAAAAATTTTTAATTTATTATTATATATTTATATATAGATTTGTTATGGAATTTTATATTGTGACACTATATGGGACTTTTCAACCTGTCTAGTTTGCCATCTGCTGGAGATACTGGGAAATGAAAGAGTTTACCAGAGTTGATTAGGACTATTCTTAAGATCTCTTAAAAGTTCTCATACATTTTATAAAGTATATTATGTTATTGCGTTTTTTCCTATACCTAGGTTTTTAATGTGCATACACTCCTTACTATGAATTAATGCATTATATATTTCCAGTATTTATATGGTTTGAACGCTAAATTTCATTAATTAGAGTAATTATGTTCTTAATTATTTGTTATGTGTATATAAGGACTGTGCTTGTTTTACTTAGTTGTACAGTCTGAGGAAGCCCACTTTGGGTGAAAGCGCTTACTAAATAAAGGAGTTCCTGTTTTATGAAATACTGCTTCGTGTCGTTGGATTACGCTACTTTCATTTTTATTTTGAGTTGGTATCGTATTGTACTTGTGTTGCAAGCTTCAGCGTTCCATTTGTGACTGGTTTTGAATTTTATACCCAGGAATTCATTAAAGGGCCTAGCGTGAGCCATACAGCTTGCGATAAAAAGACCCATGCTCCCATGACACTGTGATTTGCAATTCAGAGACAAATTAGTAGATTATCAGCTAATTTGCATGTCTCTGAATCTCAGTTAATATCATGATGTTCACATTATTGCTAATCTTCACATCACTGTAGTAAAATGCTGTTCATGTAGGCATTGGCATTCCCCCCACAGTCACTCCCCCCCACACACACGTGCCAGTACTCAAACACAAATACCACACAGTCCACGTACCTGTTCCCTCAACTTGTCTTTCCTGCTGTGGTCCCCTGAGCACATTGACAGTTTATTTGTCATTTTGGCAAGCCTGTAGAATCCCTGGTGTCTAGTGTTCCTCTCAAACCCAGTCCTTGTAGTGATGTCTTTGCCATTATGGCACTTAATGGTAGAGTAATCCTTGTTGCCTAGTGATTCTCCCAACCCCCCAATTCTCTTAATGATGTCAATGCCATTATGGCACTTTATTCATGAATTATTTCTGGTGTCTAGTGATGCCCCCACCCTGCATCCCTGTACTGATGACAGTACTGAGAAAGTACTTAAGTAAAATGTATCCCTGTTAGCTAGTGTTTCCCACCACCCCCACCGCTGATCCCAGTACTGATCCTGATGCCATTAAGGCAATTTGAGGATGATTTATCCCTGGTGTCTTGTGAATCGCTCCACCCCTAATCCCTGTACAATGGTCATGGTAAGTAGGCAAACATGGCCTTTTAGTCACATTCAAAACCACAATATGCTGATCTACGTATCTGAGTGATTTCTTGAATACAAAGCTCTCTTCTTCCTTGGCATCAATTTGGTTTATTTTGTTCACTTTATTTCTCACTCTTGGATGATGAACCATTAACCCTATTTTTCCAGAACTCCAATGTATTTCAACTCCACCAACTTGAGAAATGTTATCCCAACAGTTGCAAGGCCAGTCCTGTGCGATGCTCACTGTTCAGCATCTTGTTAGAGCAGTTGCTGAATACCAAAAGGGTACCCTGATGTGTACAAGAAGGTGTACACATTGCAGGGCCTTTATGAATTCACCCATAGTTATCTTTAACCACCCAAAAATAACACTTATATTTGTCTGAAGGGAGAAAATCTCTCACATATTCACACTTACCAGTCATATCCAAACAAAAAACAAACATAGCTGCTACAACAAAATGCATGAGCTAATAAGCCATACTGTAAAAATGACTTTAGAGTTGTGTGTTCAAAACTGTTAAAATGCATCTTATGACTGCTATCTAGACTTCTGACAGTGGCCTTCCAAAGCAACCTGCACTGGAGCTAAGCCATGTAATGTCGAAACAAGCAAGTAAACAAAAATATTAGAAGACCAAATTAATGCCTAAGAGGAAGAGAACTTCAAAAACATATCTGTCTTTTTTGAAAGAGGCAGCATTAACAACGTTTGAATTTATCTTTATTCTGAATCTAAACATTCTGAATTAGACTGCTGGGGACACATTTCTCAAATTGGTGGAGCTGAAATGCGTTGGAGTTCTCGCAAAATTGGGTTAATGAGACATTGCCCAAGGGTAAGAAATAAACTTATTCCATCAAGGATGCACAATGAAGATGATATTTATATATATTGCTCACTCCATTTAAAATGATCTTCCAGTCTTTGCAAACTGTTAGATTGCACTAAAATGCTGGGTGCCATTAATAAAGACTTATGCAGCTAGTTTGAAGCATCTGAACTGAAAATGGTGAAATTCAAACACATGATGTATTGTTCTGGTGGTAAATAAATTTGCTGTTGATTCAATATTGTACAGGAATTTGTTTTACAGCAAGCTAAAATCATACAAAAGTGATTGAGAAGTATATAGTTGAGAAAGATACCTGCTGAGGGCAGTTAAGCTCCAGATGAGGATTTGTGAATAATAAAAATTTAAAGCCACCCTCCCTTTCAAATTCCCCAAACTAATACTAGAGTACTATGGCAGGCTGTCTTGTTGGTGCTAGTGTTAATTATTGTATTACCAAGAAAGTGGCACATATAGTAAATAAACTTGTGCTACATCCTATTTCAGATACATGATCATACTGATTGTACGTCCGGTTGCCTAGAAAAGGCTGTCAGAAGATAAATCAAATGGGTAACATTCTTTTGAGAGTTCAGCCTTCAGAAACAGATGTGAAACTTATACGGTGCACATTGTATATACTTTTGGTGTGTTTTTTTTTATTTACAAAATAGATTATTTGAATGGAAGATAAATTTACAGTGAAACTGTATTCTCATAAATTGTTCCCTTACCATGATAGTCCACTTTATTTTATTTTTCCGATGGTCCATTTTTTGGTGCTGTATTTGTTATTTTATATTTGACTTTTAACATGTAACAGAGTTTTGTAATTCAGATTGTATTAAGTAATTTAATTTTTTTTTACTTAAAATCTGAAGCTTAGTTCCTAGCAACTTCCAATCACCAACTTATTTTTCTGCCTTGTCAAAGCTCCAGTGAACACACCTAACAGCAAACTAAGAAGTTCACTTCCTAGTAAAATTTGTGTTAATTAATAGTGTTCCCATTTCAGAAGATATTGCACTCATACCTCTCAACCCATACTGAATTCCTTGGAATTTCCTGGTTTTGAGGCTAAAATAATGGGGTGCCATGAATTCCCATGTGACCCCTTGAATCACAACTTTTTTTATGTATTTACAATTTTTAGTTAATGCCAATGTCATCGCGCATCTCCAGCATATCCCGCAATTCCATCAATGTGCAGGGCTGTGTCTGATGACATCAGTATCGTGAGACACTGCCTGACCCTGACTGCCTGTTTAAATGCCTTTGAAAAAGGCATTTCTGCATTCACATTCAGTATTTGGTTTCGTATATTCTCAATATAACTTATGTCACATGTTTATTTATTTGCTTGCTTGATGTTAATACATATTGCTTTAGTTCACATCACATTCCATCCCTTTAATGCTGTCAAGCTGTATCCCACTCCTTTAGCGACCTCATGAACATTCATCTTCAAACTTGACAGTGACTTAAGATTATGAACTGGCAAAACAGAAACTCTGGTTATATGATTTGCTTTTATCCTAATGAAGTGACAACCACATTTACTCTCTAGTTACTGTGATTTTGTTAAAATTAACTATGCACAGTGTTTTCCCATAGTTGTGTCTTTCTGCTTTTCCCGGTTAGGGGTCACCACAGCAGAACTCTGGTCCGCTAATGATTGGCAGTAAATTTTTACTTGCCGAGTTGTCGGCCCTGATGCACAGCCTTCAACGAAGGTACGCCCATTCATGCATGTCTCCACACAGAAGATGCTCTAGTTGAGAGTCGAACAGGACGTCTTACTGTTAGGTGACAATACTACCACAGCACCTCCACCGTTTCCCCATAGTAATGTCAGAATTATGGGATGCATCAAACGAGGGTGATGTCCACCTTTACTTTTATAACATATCTGAAAGCATGTTTTTCTGAAAGTACACTAACACCCTTTGCCTTATTTGATACATGATTTTTACCTAAATTAGAACAGAGTAACTAGCAGTAATTCTTAAAAATGTGTCACTGAATTTATAAAATTTATACATGATTCTCACTCAGAGGTAAACAGATAAAACCATTGAAGCTAAGAGATATAGTGAATTTTAAGGCTAAGCAAACTTTTCACTTTGTAACTGCAGAATTTTAACTTCCTGTATAGTTCAGTGTTAGCTACCATGCCCACCTGCTATAGTGGGATTAGCATATCTCCTCCCATTGCTGGCATGGCTCCAAATAGGTGAGAATATTTTGTCAAGCAGAATTCTGATTGTTTGTTGGCATTGTCTATCCATATACACCTCCCAACAGTATTAAAAAAAAAGTTCTGTAGCGGATTTCAGGTGGTTCACAGCAAACTCTGCAAAGGTTATATTATTTTGTTGTGTCTTTGCTCACATTGATCACATTGCCTCCTGCTCATGCCCACCTGCTTTTTGCTGATAGGGAAACTGACCAGTTGCTATGCCGCTTGAAGTTGAAGTGTCACAAGGAGTACATATGGGGTATTCCTGTTGTGGGGGAGCAGTCTGATCAGCCCCAACTCCCAGAACAAGTGATTGAGAGGTGAGAGAGCAGGAGTAGCACCTCCACAGATACCCCAGTTAGTGAGGGGAAAGAGAACAAGGTGAATGGTGAAAATGAGGAGCCTGGGCGCGAGAAACTAAGAATGATGGAGAAAAGGTCAATAGTAGTATAATCCGTACGCTGTGCTCTCACAATCTACACAGCTTATAGGACTCTTTGTCTCTTCCTGTTAATTAATAATAAAGTGGATTGTTATGGTTTAAATGAGAGCGTTAATGCAACACAATAAAAATGATTAAACGCGGAGTATGCATACCGCTCAACTATCCAGATTTTTGCTTCATATTTTTTGGGCTGTTCTTCATAACTTTTGTGGTTTTCTGGCAAATCATAGATGGAGTGAATTCACTAAATAATGACATACATTTGAGTTTCAAAATTCATGCTAATACAAATTCTGTTATTCTAGCAACTTTCTAAATTAATAAGCACAATATTTAAAATATGTCCCTATTTTTTGGGCCTTTGTTTGACCATTATTTTAGCCTTTGTCCAGATTTCTTGCACTAAGAGGTTGAGAAGTATGTCAGTTTTGTTCTCTGAGCTAACTTCCTTTGTTTAATATGCTGTCTGACTGGTTAGATTTTGTGTTTGATATTTTGTCTGCTCTTCAGTTTGAGCCTGAATGTTGGTATCCCACAATTCCATCGGAGTGGGTGGGGTTATATAGTTATGTACGCAAATTTTATGTTACTCAACATTCAGTTCTTTAGTTTGAGCTTGAATGT